>NC_081783.1:13016687-13209187 GCF_963082965.1 Carassius carassius | reverse complement strand
CGCTTCCCCAAGACTGTGTGACTTCATCTTCATTTTGTTGGTTCAGTTTGGCGAAAAAATAATCTCCATTGCTGACACGTTGGTTGGCTGCTTTAGTCAGGTTGCTATTAATTGACTAGAACGTTAAAGGAGTTACTGATGAGCAATGATGTCATTCTGATGCTCTCAATGTGGAAAACAAGAGTCTCTGTCTCAGGGGTAAGGCGTTAATACCGCCCATCCCTGCTTCGGTCCAAACTCTGAGGGAATGTTGATTTATTTAAACAGAGGAGTACTGAAAAAGCAAACACAAGACTATAGGAGATGCTGTAGAGTTGTGCTATAGACTTTTAAATAATATTTTCATATTGGTCTGCAAACTCAAGTTTACACTGATGTTAAAAAAATTAATTGGCACAGAAAAAAAAATGCAAGTAGATATTTACAATTGCAAAGAAAGAGTAAGTAACATTGACATAAATATGACATTTTAAAGTAGGGAAACTGAAACTGAACTGACTACTAAATAGTAGTATAAAAGTATAACAACAGAAAAACATACAAAATGGGCTAACAACAGACAGAAAATTATTTTTAAAATTGATTAAAAAAAAAGAAGAAAAAAATCATACTGAAGCGTGTCAGTTAAAATACAGTAGGTAGAAATGTGCACTCCAAAAAGGCCCTTCTTCCAAAGTCATTGGTCAATCTACCTCTGGATTTAAAAAAATTTTTTTTTTTTTTTTTTTTTGGTAATGGTAATGTGGTTATTGCCTACTTTTAATTTCTTTTTTTCAAGCCATCAAGGAAAATTGTACAAGAACATTTTGTGAAGCATGCAGTAAACTAGTGTGACATCACAGGTTGTTTGCTGTATAAAAGCTTTATACTTTACACTTGAACCCAGACAAAACCACATACACATGTGACTTTTGTTACACAATTTTGTCTCACGCAATGCCTTTATTATCTCCCGTGGAGTCTGAAGATGAGCTCATTGGGTTGTAGGCATGAGGTTTTAATCCCAAAGTGTACATGTCAGAAATATAGAGCTTTTTTAGGTCCTTATTATAAAAATTTGATTCAGCAAATTTTGATTTGGTTTTTAATTTTATTTATTTATTTATTTATTTTTAGTTTACGACATCTTAAGTTCCATTTAACTTATAGATTTTATCAGCAGTACAAAATTATATTCACAAGACTGGAATTTTATATCACATGGTTTTGATCACATGATTTGTATTTGTAATTTTTTTTATTTTATTTTTTGGTATAAATGATTGCTTTATACCAAAATAAATTGAATCTGCTGTGTCCGGGGTTTTTATTTTATTTTTTTATTTTTTTTACTAGCTCCTGCATACTGAATATTGCATATTGCATATTGATTAAGCTCCCGTTGTTCTTCATGTCAGAGTGATTTTATTATGATTAGGGGTTTCTATGTGCATGGAACATCTGAGTCCTGATTAGAGGATATTTTTGAATACTTGAAGTGTGAAATAAGACAATAACAGGTACACATAATACTTGGCATGAGAGAGCATCCATGTGCAAAGTACCTCCTGTGTCATTTTTCAGAGAATATATTTGGATAGAGATATTTCTGGTTGTCCATGCACCTGGAAGGCGTTTTGTTCGGCAAGGGAACATTGCAACTCCCTGACCTCCCTGGTTATTAATCAAACCCATGGCATCTACTGGTGCCCAAAATAAGAACACAAATCCATTCACTTAAAATCAGTTTAAGATGCCTTGAGATAACTCTGAAAATATTTTTTTTTCTAAACATTGCTCACATAACATAGTCTCATATAGAGTTAAGGTGGAATTGAGAGGCTTTAAATGGAAATAGACTGACTGACTTAAAAGCCTGGACATTATAAACTTCCCTGCAGGAGACAATCGATCAAACCATAGTGTTTCATAGTCTCTTAGTGATAGTTTATCCAAAATGAAATTTCTGTCCTTATTTACTCACCGTTATCTCATATGTTTGTTCCTTTGGACACAAAATATTTTTTTTGTTTCATTTTTAGTGACAGCTCATAATGACCATCATAGTGAGCATCATAAAAGACGATTTTCAGAAATGTGACTCTGGAGCACTAAACCAGTCTTAAGTCACTGGGGTATATTTGTAGCAATAGCAAATACTTTGTATGCGTCAAAATTATTGATTTTTTCTTTTATGGCAAAAATCATTAGGAAATTAAGTGAAGATCATGTTCCATTTAGATATGTTGTACATTTCCTACTGTTAATATATTAAAACTTAATTTTTGATTAGTAATATGCATTGCTAAGAACTTCATTTGGATAACTTCAAAGACGATTTTCTCAATATTTAGATTTGTTTGCACCCTCGGATTCCAGATTCTCAAAAAGTTGTATCTTGGCCAAATATTGTCATATCCTAACAAACCATACATCAATGGAATTCTTATTTCAATGGAAATCTCAATTTCAAGGATCAAATTGAACCTTATGACTGGTTTTGTGGTCCAGGGTCACAAATAGGGCTATTTGCTATAAAAGTATGTTCTGTGTTCTTTTACAGAACAGATCAAATACATCTTCATCGCCAGTAAACTATGTGATTGCTTGTTTACAGCAAGTCAGCTATATTTGACTTCAGTAGTCTATGTTCTCTGGTTTTGGGTTTTGAAATATGTAAGCATGTCAAGCTTAAGCATAGATGAGAGGAGTTTTTAAAACAGGCTAGGGACTTTTTAATAGCCAAATCATCAGACTGTGGGAACTAAGAATGCATCACCTTCTCTTCGGCATGGGGAAAGTACCCGAGCTGAGAAAGGGCGACGTGCCACTACCTCTGGGCCACGATATGGCTTAAATGCCTTATCAGATGGGGTTTTTACATTTCCCATGAGGTTTAGTTTACTATACATGATATTTAAAATGATTTTTCTGACCTTCTTGGTCTTGATGAATGATTTAGGACCAGGTCCGTTCTGGTTAATTAGCATCTGAGTATTTCATAAACGTCAGACACTTTTATATTGCATAGGTTGATTTTTTTATTAAAACAAACATTTTTCAACCTTAAAACTGTCATGGAGACTTTTCACCATGCCTACATAATTTATTTTGGCTTCTTTTTAAATGCCATTTATGTATGCTTTTTATTGTTCTAACCTTATTCCAAAGCCAAAGCTTTAGAATAATATTAAATATCTTAGAATAATTAAATATAAGATGTGATGTGTGAAGAAATATAAAGGTATATATATATATATATATATATATATATATATATATATATATATTACAATTATATAATAAAAATATAATAATAATTGCATAATTCACTAGAACCAGGAAGTATGACCATATTAGCCCAGTTCTTTCAACACTGCACTGGCTCCATATTTAACATCGTATGCATTTTTAAATCCTGCTAATTGCCTGTAAAGTCTTGAATAGGTTCACACCTCAGTATTTGAGCGACCTGTTATTGCATTAAAGTCTTTCATGTCCGCTACAATCTCAAAACTTTAGCCATTTGATAATACCTAGAACTTCGGGTGGCAGATCCTTTTCCTATTTAGCTCCCAAACACTGTTCACGAGGCAGACAAGTCTGTCAGTTTAAATCAAGATTAAAAACCCATCTCTTAACCTGACTTACACATAACACACTAACACAGTGTAAAAGATTTATCTTGGAAAGATGTTTACAAAAATGATAGTGTTCATCAGTGAAAAGTGCTTTTTAAGACAGTTTACTTTATTTATTTTTATTATTATTTTTTTTTCAGAGGGCAAAAAGTGAATGTTGAAGAAACATGCACTTATAGAAATATGAGTTTGGTATTACTCTAATTCATCAGGTATACCATTACTGTTAACTTATCTTTTGCAAATTCCTTCCACTCCTGCTTTCATTACTTAGCCTCTGACAACTAAGTAATGCTGTGATGGGCACAGAACTGCTTTAGTCTAAATGCAACTCTTTTTCCTCTTAGCTAGAAAAGTTCATATTAAAAGGGTGTCCGATTAATGTTGAAATCTTAAGATGTTTCTTTGTCACCGTATATTGTTGTTCTTCAGACTATAAGATACACTTGAGAGTTCCGCGAGTAGGCAAACCGTCAGCGCTGTTACAGCTCTCTAAGCCACCATAACATTTCTACACGTTGACATTTATTAAAATGTATATGATTTATCTCGGCAAAACCTTCGGAAGCTAAAGTGCAGTAAACATAAATTAACCTTCACTTTCAGAAATAAAGTCCCTGTGCTAGGTACATTATGCAAATTTCACACAAAGACTTCACATAATTCTATAATATAAAGCATGTCATTTTAACATTTCCTTTGTGCAAAAATAAAATGGCTAGGGGCATGTAATAAAACTTGTCTTTGGCATTTCCTTTTGCAAAGTGCACCTTTGTAAAATCATATTCAAATGCCTTAAGTACAGCCAGACTTGTGTATCATGGGTAAAATGCTCTTTAGCACCTTGCTCTTTGGTCACGATGTTCGCATTGCACCTTATTTAAACCCCGGCATCTTTGCAGACCTCTCGATGTGGCTTTACCCTCCATCTCAGGTCAAACAGACACCAACACAGTTTTGTTACAGACATGATGTGGATCCCAAGAGACACAAATCTCATTTACACTTCAAGGAGGAAGTCTCGGGCAGCTCGGGCTGAACATGCCCTCGTGCTCTTAGTGTCAGCTATGCTTGTCTGAATTACAGTCAGTCTGAGCTGACAGCTGTAAAAGTAAAGAAAGAGGGCTTTCTGGAAGAAATAGCCTATCTGAAATGTGTGTCTGGGTACATTAGTGTTTGGTCCTTTTGGATGGGATTGAAGAGTGGAAAAGCAGCACAGTGTACACTAAAGGTGTGGTCACATTTACGGCAGTTTTGTGAATTTTCATGGGCGGAACCCAGTTATTTCAACAGGAATCCATGTGATCTGCAATAGTTTTAAATATTTGCCTATACGTACTTTACATCGGGTTCAAGTTGGTCAAATGAGGTAGATGAGTTTGTTCCTTCATCCTAACTGATTTGGAGAATTTTAGCGTCACATCACTTGCTCACCCTTGGATCCTCTGGCAGTGAATGGGTGCCAAACAGCTGATAAAAACATCACAATAATCCACATTACTCCAATCAATCGATTAACATCTTGTGACACAAATAACTGCATGTTTGTAAAAAAAACTAATCCATAAAGATGCTTTTAACTTCAAATAATTGCTTCAAAGTAATTCGAGTCCTCTATCTATAATATTGTTTTTTCACTGAAAAAGTCTTGTCTTTATCAGTAGAGAAATATACACACATCAAGTACTGTTTATGAGCAAAAGCTATTTAAAACAGTTCTAAAAAAAAAAAAAATTGGACTTTTTCATTGAAGAAAGTCTTATCATGGACTCTATTAACTCTATTAACTTTTTAACTCTATTAACATTAACAGATGTGGATATTGTGGATTTTATGTAGATAAAAAAAGTTTTGGATTTTTTAACCAACACTTTTTTTTAAGCCGTTTATTAGAGTTAATGAACAGTTGTATTTTCTTTACCTAATGTTAACAAAAACATGAACTGACGTTTGCTAATAGGACCTTATTGTAAATTGCTATCACTTTAGACATCGCTAAACTATTGACATTGGACAAAGGACCTTTTTTTCTAAAACAATTTCTCTAATGTGACCAAACCTTAATAAACCAATGGAAAATATCACATTATTATATTGTCCATGTGACACACAGCATCTGAAAGAAAGAAAAGCAACCGAGAGCTTGACGGGCATGCAGGTCAAAGTAAAGCCTCCATCTCCCTGAGGCCTAACACAGTATGAGCCTTTTACTAGAAGCTGTATGATACACATTTACATTGTGAAACGCTGAATGTAAAACACATGGTGTCTTTATCTGTTGTGGCTGAAGTAGGAATCCAGTCTTTGAAAGCAGCATTCATCCTGGTAGAGAGGAACTAATTCCAGCGACTTTATTTAACCGGTACTCTTTTCAAGTGTACTCTGGCAAATCAAAGCATTTTTCATGCTGGGATCCTCTCTTAAAAAGGGTTTTTACATTGTTTACATTTCATATAAGTTCAATTTTAGAACCTTTTGATCAATTTGATGGTGATATAGATGAAATAATACTTCTACATGCCTTTAAACCTTTTATGATTATGTTAATACATGGTTTTGAGTAGATTAAAAAGTGATACAAGCACTGGGAGCTGGTTGTGCCAAGAATAGTTTGTTCTGGTCTGTTTTTTTTTTTTCATATTCTCAACAGTGAGGACACAGGCAAGTTGCTGAGAGCACCGAGGGACACTCAGCGCTTGCTGAATAACTTGATTTAACAACATACTCCAACTCCTCGGGGAACAGTAGTGCAAACAAGGTTGTTTAGGACTTCCTGTGTGTCTGAGTTATAGAAACACAAGATTTTCTTTCTCTCTCTCAAATTGTCACAATTGTCCTCTGCTGTCTGTGTAAGGTGGCTGGTTTGAGTGAGTTATTTGTTTGACAAGCATGTATTATGAAGTAAATCTCTTTATTTCAAATAAACTGTACTCACAGAAGCATAGGTTATTCCACCGCATATTCATCGGCAAAGCCCTGGTTTACATAACATACTTAATCTGTGTACAACATGCTTATGGGAGCAGAGTGACATCCGCTGCAATTGATCTTTAGATATTCTGGGAGCAAACAAGTGACAGTGGCTGAATGGACATTTAAGGAAATGTATAAACATCCCTGGAATAAGAGAAGTGGGGATGGCTCTCTTGATATCTGCCTGTGCCAAGATCTAAATCCAAAGGGGGAAGGAGAGATATTTTCATCATGAGAAATGTTAAGTGTCTTGAGACCCGTCAATCTGGACATAATGAGGATAATGCTTTCTCCTGCTCATCATCTTAATTTTTTCTTCCTTTCTGTAAGTTTTCTTTATAAGCCATGTGCACTGCAGTGCTTCTTTTAAATGATATGCAGTGTCTAATATTTGAATCAATGCTTTTATTAAAGTGGTGTGCCTAAAAGGTTGAAACAAATAACTGACAATAACCTGTAATTAGAAGAAGAAGAAGAAACTGATTAGTCAGAGATCATGCTGGATAGATGAAAAAATAAAATGAAATATATGCTCTTTAATGTCCACAATGCTTCCATCTAGTGGCAATATTGGTATCTATCTATCTATCTATCTATCTATCTATCTATCTATCTATCTGTCTATCTGTCTGTCTGTCTGTCTGTCTGTCTGTCTGTCCATGACTATCTATCTATCTATCTATCTATCTATCTATCTATCTATCTAGATTTACATTTGTTAATTATACATTTGTTTTTTTTTTATGAAATATGAAAAAGGAAAGAAGGAATGTGAAAGTAAACTTCTATTAGGACAAAGAATAGAAGAAAAGAAGAAGAAAGAAAGAAAGAAAGAAAGAAAGAAAGAAAGAAAGAAAGAAGAAAAATTCACAGATTTTCATAACAGTCTGTTTCCTTTGATTTTTGATCTTCTTATTCTGAGCAGTTCTAGGTGTCCTCTTTGGCAGCAAGACAGCATTTCACAGACACAGTCTAATGAGTCTCCTGCAGCCAATCAGAGGAAGGTAGCCCATGACATCTGGGAGCATATCAGTAAATTCAGGGCACATGCGATGCTCTCTGGGAGAACCAGTCATTTCATCCTTTCAATCTTTAGATCTTTTTCATTCTCCACCTCTGTTGCACTGGGATTTTCTGATGTTTAGAATGCAGTCCATCAGACCAATTTCATACTATTGCACTCAGTCCTGTTTCCCCTACTCCTGAACTTCCTTCATTTTTGGCAGCATGCTCATGAAGCCATCAAGATCCATGACATTTAATCAGAAGCGTAGCAATAGGGCAGGCAAGGCAGGCAATTGCCTGGGGCACCGCATTTTGAGGGGGTCCCCGACAGCTGACCATTTGAACAATTGGAAATGTCATTATTAATATAACATGAAGCCATATATCTGCATCCCCCCTAGGGGGCCCCCTCTCGTGTTACACTGGATGTGCTAGTCATTGTGTAGTTATTTATTGATTATATGAGCAGTTTTCGTGTGAGCAAGCTCGGACAGTTGCGCCACAATGGAAGCGCCCTTTGCTTGGTGTATTAGTACATTCACAGTTTAAAGAAAAGTTTAAGAGACCGTCCAAGTATACTGTTTCAGGAATGACAAACGTAAGTGTAAAAGATTCTGCCAAATTTAACCACTATTGAAGGTGATAAGATAGCAATGGATGGAGCAAACTATCTGACAAGCCGATGTCAAAACAGCTGTGCTTTAAAGGGGTCATCAAAGTTGTTTGCACTGAAATGTGTGATGGCAGTGTGTGTACAGAACCACCCTATAATGTTAAAATCCACCCTCTTTCTCAAATCGAGGCGATCTCAAATGCCCGTCTTTGTGACAACTAGGGATATGCCGGTATCGAATTTTCCTGTTGCGGTTAATTGATAATGCTTTTATCACGGTATACAGTATTATCACGGTATTGGAATTTTGTTTTAAAAAAGTGGTCATAATACAGTATAACAGGTTAAATAATTTTTTTTTTCTTATAACAAAAATAACTAAACATTTAAAACAATAAAGCAATGCAGAAAAAATATATAAAAGTTAAATGTTTTACACATTAAAGTGCAAAAGAACTATAAAAACCAATAGGTATCACTTTACAGTAAGACCTCATTAGTTAATCTTAGTTAATGCATTAACATTCAAGGCAAGGCAAGTTTATTTATAGCACATTTCGTACACAATGGTAATTCAAAAAGAAAGTAAAAAAAAAGAAGTCATGACGAAAAATAATCACAAAAATAAAACAAGCAATTTAAGAACTTGAAAATGATAATTAATTTAAAAATAGAAAATGATTTTACATAAAATACAGTGCAATACATAAAATAAAGTGTAATCAGTTCGGACATCGCATAGTGCTCATTCAATAAATGCACAGCTAAACAATGAACAATAGCTACATTTGATATAGATGTTATTAATCTTTGTTAAAAAATCTTAAAAGTCTTAGTTCATGTTAGCTCATTAAATAACACAGTTGCAACTTTTCATTTTAACAATGTGTTATTAAATATTGGAATACCTAAGATGAATGAATGTTCAGAATAATTTTTTCATTGGCAGTTTATACTAACTAATGAAGCCATAATGTAAAGTGTGAATGCACAATAAAAGATTAAAACACTTTCAAACAATATCGAGGGCATTTGTAGTCCAGATAAAAGAAAAAAAATGAATGTTTGTAGATAAATAGCCTATTAAGTCTAAATATTTCAGTAGTTGGCACTGTAATACACACCATAGGTAAAACACAAATCTGAATGGTTATGATTAATTTTATGTTTACAGGGTAAGGGCTGCATTTAGCGCCATCTGCTGTCAGAGAGTGAATGTGCTTTCATTCAGCGCGTCTCTCACGTGTTCCTCCATGTGCTTCTCATGCGAGCTTGTTTACATCAGAGCGCATACGCTCTTTCAAGCAGCATACAGCGATGTTGTGCATTTTAAGCAGCTGATGGGAATAATATTCTTAAAATGCATTCCAAATTCTGAATAATTTGTAATGTATATTTATTCACGGTATTTAGAAGTTCCCACGATAACAATATCGTACATATTAATCACCGCAATATATCGCATTACCGAATACCGGCACAAGTCGAGTGACAACACACAGATAGGCCCCTCCCATGATAATTTGATTGACAGTGGCTTTTCAGCACAGACTGGACTAGTGTCTTACCTTAGTCACCAGTCCCCCATTGTTTCGATGACATACCAGATGTAGACAAGAATGTATCCTAAGCAATTGAGGTGTTCAGTTGTTAGATGTAATGATGAACATAGCGGTCGTCATTTACACCCCACATCTGAGCTGACGAAAATGAAGTGAATTCTGAAGTGAATGTGCCCCCAATCTTCGTAAATGCTTTTATCTTCATACAAATCATTTGTGATCCAGCTTCACCAACAGGAGTATAAGGTTTTTTTAAATGAATCTTTGCAAATTGCCTTTGCTTATAATGTGCTAATTAGCAGGTTTCACGATGAATGTGGCTAAACTAAACAGTCTCTCTGAGAGCAGCTCCGAAGAGAGGGGCAGGGTCAGTAGAGCTCATTAACATTTAAAGGAAAATGCTACAAAATGGCTTGCACTGAAAAGAGCTGTTTTTGACAGGGTCAATCTGTAATGACTGGGGTGAAGGAGTGGCAGGAAGCCAGTGCGAGGTTAAGGTAATTTAATGAAAACAATGAAACAATACAATACTGGGACACAAATAACGCTGGGAGGAATGCACAGTACAAGATGGTGGTGATGAATGACGAATCCGGAAGGCGGAGGTGAGTTGGCAGCAGGAGAGGGTGACACAGGAACTGCGGGGAAGCGAGCCGAAGGTAAGTGGTGTTGCTTGGTGGTGGGTTGCGTAGAGTGGACGGGGTTCCGGGGAAACACGGACATCCAACACAGAAACACACAAGAAAGCAAAGCACAGGTCACAAACATGAAACAACGCTCTCACGAACACAAGACTTGAGACAAGCCAATATATAGGGATGAGTAATGAGTGACAGCTGTTGCTGATGACAATTAACGGAGACGCCCACAAATTAATCAGTGCTGGCGCGTAACACACAGACTTCACCCACAAAGTGCAAAACCCAGAGATCATGGTTTACCAACCGTGACAGTACGCCCCCCTCTAAGAACGCCTCCTGGAGTTCCCAGAAGGGCCTACCTACTGATTGCAATCATCAATAAGGGAGTGATCCAGTATGTCCCTAGCAGGTACTCAACTCCTCTCCTCCGGACCATAACCTTCCCAGTCCACCAAGTACTGGAATCCTCATCCCCTCCGTCTCGAGTCCAGAATACGATTAACTGAATAGGTCAGTTCCCCATCTACGAGATGCGGCGGCGGGGGAACCGGGGTAGGCGAATTAATACGTGAATAAAACACGGGTTTAATTTTGGACACATGGAAGGCGGGATGTATCCTCCTGTACGCTGGAGGTAGTTTGAGGCAGACTGTCAAGGATTAAGGATTCTTGGATCAAGGATTCTTGGAGACCAAACATCGCAACGTTCTCTCTAAATCTTGGTTGGCTCGCTCAGACTGCCCGTTACTCTGGGGATGATAACCCGAAGACAGGCTAACCGTCGCTCCTAGCAACTTACAAAATTCTTTCCAAAATTTGGATATGAATTGGGATCCCCTGTCAGAAACCACGTCTACCGGGAGGCCATGTAACCGAAAGACGTGATCTAGGACAGTGACCGCTGTCTCCTTGGCTGTCGGTAATTTGGGCAAGGGAATGAAATGTGCCGACTTCAAGAACCGGTCCACTACGGTCAAAACGACCATCATGCCATTAGAGGGCGGGAGGGCGGTAACAAAATCTAGTGCGATATGTGACCAGGATCTCGAAGGGACAGACAGCGGTTGAAGAAGCCCATCAGGGGGCCGGTTAGACGGCTTACCACTGGCGCAAACTGAGCAAGCCAAAACAAAATCGTGGACGTCACGAGCCATAAGTGGCCACCAGAATCGTTGTTTAACTAACCCCTTGGTTCGGCTTATCCCTGGATGACAAGCAACGTTAGAGCAGTGACCACTGAATAACTTCGGATCATAACTCTTCTGGCACAAATAAACGATTCGGTGGGCAACCGGCCGGAGGCGTTACCCCTTCTAAGGCCGTCTTGACCTACGATTCGACCTCCCCTACGAGTTCTGAGATAACTATTTTCTCAGGTAAAATACACTCGGGAGTCACCGGGCGGGCGGAGGGATCAAAAAGACGTGACAAAGAATCGGGTTTGACATTTTTGGAATCCGGGCGGTACGACAGAGTAAAATCAAAAAGATGGCCCACCGAGCCTGCCTGGAATTGAGTCTTTTGGCAGTTCTAATGTACTCTAAATTCTTGTGATCGGTTCAAACAATGAAAGGTACCCCTGAACCTTCCAACCAGTGACACCACTCCTCTAAAGCTAATTTGACGGCCAACAATTCTCTGTTACCAATGTCATAATTGCGTTCAGCAGGAGATAACCGATGAGAGAAAAACACGCAAGTATGCATCTTATCGTCCGAGGCAGCACGTTGGGAAAGAACTGCTCCTGCCCCCACCTCTGATGCGTCGACCTCCACCACGAACTGCCGTGTGGGATCAGGGGCTACAAGGATGGGAGCTGAAACGAAGTAGCTCTTGAGGTTGGTAAATGCAGTTTCGGCTGCATCCGACCACCTGAACGGAGTACTGGGGGAGGTCAAGGCCATCAGAGGTGAGACTAGTTGGCTGAAATTATGAATGAAGCGTCGATAGAAATTGGCGAACCCCAGAAACCGCTGTAGGGCCTTACGGGAATCTGGAGATGGCCAATCTATCACAGCCTTAACCTTGTCAGGATCCATACGTATTCCCTCAGAAGAGACTATATACCCTAGGATGGGGACAGACTGTGCATGGAATACGCAATTCTCCACCTTGACAAAAAGCCCATTCTCGAGTAATCTCTGGAGCACTCGTCTGACATGTTGAACATGTTCCTGGAGAGATGAAGAAAAAATCAGTATGTCATCCAGGTAAACATATATAAACTGATCTACCAGGTCTCTCAACATGTCATTAACGAGTGCCTGGAAAACCCCTGGCGAGTTGGAGAGCCTGAACGGCATCACCAAATATTCAAAGTGCCCTCTAGGGGTGTTAAAGGCGGTTTTCCATTCATCCCCTTTCCTTATGTGGACCAAATGATAAGCGTTACGTAGATCCAATTTTGTGAATACGGATGCTCCCTGTAACCTCTCGAAAGCTGAAGACATCAATGGTAATGGATAGGTGTTCTTTATCGTGATGTTGTTCAGCTCTCGGTAGTCAATACAAGGTCGCAAAGAACCATCCTTCTTACCCACAAAAAAGAATCCCGCCCCCGCTGGAGAAGAGGAAGGGCGGATGAACCTCGATGCCAAGGAATCAGAAATGTATTTCTTCATGGCCTCCCTCTCCGGAATAGAAAGAGAGTAAAGCTTGCCTTTAGGTGGAGACTCACCTTGCACTAAATCTATAGCACAGTCGTACGGACGATGCGGAGGAATAGAAGCAGCACGGGACTTACTGAACACCTCCTTCAGGTCCAAGTACTCTGCGGGCACGTTTGATAACACAATGGTCTCTTTCTGAAAGACAGAAACAGGCACAACAGGACAAGCAGAAACCAGACAAGACTCATGACAACTTTCACTCCACAAGGTGACTGTGTTGGAACCCCAATCCACTCGTGGATTATGTTTGATTAACCAGGGGTGACCTAAAACAATGGGAGCTACAGTGGAGTCCGTGAGGTAAAAGGATATGGTTTCATTGTGGTTGCCTGAGGTGAGCAGAGTTATGGGTTCAGTGTAGTGGGTGACGTGTGGCTGTTCCTGGCCATTGAGTGCGGTGACATGGATGGGATGAGACACAGGAAGGACAGGAAGGTTCAAGTGACATGCAAGGAGAGAGTCAATAAAATTACCTTCGGCCCCAGAGTCCCAGAGTCCTCACAGTCGTGAGTGTGATTCTCCCACCGCAGTTTCACCGGAAGGAGAGTCGATGATGTGGTTGAGGACTTCCCGGCGGAGATCCCACCCGATAGTAGCCTCAAACTTACTACCGGGCTGGCTCTTTTACCGGGCATGAATGGATGGAATGCTCCGAGCCACCGCAATATAAACATAGTCCTTGGGACCTCCGCCGCTCTCTCTCCCTCCGGGAAAGCCGAGCTCTACCCACCTGCATGGGTTCGTGATCGTAGACGGGACCGACCATGTTCTCTCGACTCGAGCGGCCCCTTTCCAGAGAGACGTAATGGCGTGTAGGACTGACTTGTCTACCCAGGCGGTTAATTCGAGCGTCCACCCAAAGTGCCAGGTCAGTTAGACCATTGAGTAGATTTCCTTCTGAACACGGTCGGCCAGCCCATGCAGGAATCTGGCACTAATTTCAATTGAACAGAACCTACGTTAGTCTTTGGATATGGAGGGCATAGTGACAGCATCTAAAAACAAATAAAAAAACTAAACAAATAAGGAATCACGATTAATATATAAATAGATTTTTACAGGTACGTTAATTTTCTCTTCCTCTTCCTCTTTGCAGCATTTCCTCAAGATTTATCTGGGTTTGTTATGTCGCAAACCCGGGAAGTAATTTGAAAGATGATTTCTCAGTTTGTCTTTAACTTTTAGCTTCGTAACTTTGCAGATATTGTTTAAGCTTTAACAGCAACGTTACACAATAACATTAAAAAAGAGAAATTACAATAAACCAGCCCTTTAATCGAAACAACCTAACTGCAGTTTGATTTATAATACTTGTAATGCACAAAAAAAACAAAAAAAAACATGATTTCTGAAAATAAACAAAAATAGAGTTATGTGTTTTTGCAAATAAACTCTTCAAATATTTCTTACAAATATAAAACGTATTGCTAATAAAAATGAAAATATTATTATGGTGGGCTGGTACAAACTACTGGTAAACCCCTTAATGTGTAATGAGAAGGCTTTTACAGTTTTTACTCTTGTGTGTTTGCATGGTCGTGAATGACTGTCAGTCTGTGTTTTATAGTAGTGAGCCTTTTGGTAATTACACTGATAGGTTAATTTTATGTTAGTCTATGCTATTTTATACAATAAATATTTTACATTGTTTTGCAAGGAATGGTGCTAACTCTAATTATAGCTACGTTATTTGAGGGAAGTGCAGAATACATTAAAACTGAGCATAATTACATAAAATTTACACCATCATATTCAGTGGTGCTGAAAGATTTTCTTATGATAATTATAAAAATAATGTAATGTGAAATTTCATTCCAGGAACCTCTCCCATGCATCTATCACTTTTCGTTTCGTCAGTGATTGCAATTCATTCTCTAAATGACACAGCACTCCTAGTGAAGTGGTTTCACTTCAGTTGGGCCTAAATTTTTCTTTTTTTTTGGAATAGAGTGGAGTCAAATTGTTTGTTTAAGGAAGAATGATTAAAGAAGGTGACATTCAGCATCAAGAGGGTAGCACAAATACTATGAGTCTAATCTATCACTGGAATACATAATGCATCCACTGGGCTGCATGCTGCCACCACACAAATGTGAATGGACGTTTTCAGATGGACCTTATTGTGCAAAAATGATTACTTTCCCTCCACTGAAAATGCCCCTCTGATTAAATGCATCAGTGCATCAGAGGGGGCCATGCTTTGTGTGGCTTGCCTTTGCTTGTGCTTGTGTGTGTGTGTGTGTGTATGTATGTGTGAGAGAGAGAGAGAGAGAGAGAGAAAGAGAGAGAATTCACATTAGCTAATTTTTGAGAAATTTTAGTTTTGAAATAAGTCCAGGATAATCACATTTATAAAATGAAAGCAAAAAATAAAATAAAATTAAAAATATATAAAAACAAATATATAAAAAAAAAAAAAAAAAAAAAAAGATTCACAGATACCCTCCCACGTCTTATCCAGCATCTCTCTGTCAGGCTTTATGAGTGTTTGCAGACCTTATCTTTTTAATAAAAGACTAATTATGTGTCAGCACTTTTAATTAGACAAGGGAATTTGTTCTGAATTGACTCTTTATTTTAATAACTAAGATTAAGTTTATTTAATTGTTTGATATTTTGTTAAATGATTTCCTATTGAAATGCACAGTTCAAGTGGATCCTCTTTAATAAACTGTTTTTGTATTATTATTATTTGAAGTGAATTGGTCAATTAAATATATTCAAGGCATTGAGCATGCATTACATTTGCTAACAAACAAGTATTACATTATCAATGCAAACTGATTAATATATATATATATAAAGTACAGACAAAAAGTTTGGACACACCTTCTCATTCAAAGAGTTTTCTTTATTTTCATGACTATGAAAATTGTAGAGTCACACTGAAGGCATCAAGGGCTATTTGACCAAGAAGGAGAGTGATGGGGTGCTGCGCCAGATGACCTGGCCTCCACAGTCACCTGACCTGAACCCAATCGAGATGGTTTAGGGGTGAGCTGGACCGCAGACAGAAGGCAAAAGGGCCAACAAGTGCTAAACATTTCTCGGGGAACTCCTTCAAGACTGTTGGAAGACCATTTCAGGTGACTACCTCTTGAAGCTCATCAAGAGAATGCCAAGAGTGTGCAAAGCAGTAATCAAAGCAAAAGGTGGCTACTTTGAAGAACCTAGAATATGACATATTTTCAGTTGTTTCACACTTTTTTGTTATGTATATAATTCCATATATAATTCCACATGTGTTAATTTATAGTTTTGATGCATGCCTTCAGTGTGAATCTACAATTTTCATAGTCATGAAAATAATAAAAATTCTTTGAATGAGAAGGTGTGTTCAAACTTTTGGTCTGTACTGTATATTTTTATAACTGTAATACAGCATTGGATGTTTTATACAGTGTGATCAACTTTTCAGAAAATGAAAGATAATATACAAAAAATATCCTGTTTTGGTGACATTTCAGGTGTTGTGAGATGACATTGGTTTTGTATTTTTTATAATTAATACCTCTTTTTTTTACTTAACTGATATACTGTTAAAATACCAGTCTATTAGAATCACCAGAATTAGTTTCACTAATAACCACCATGATAATACTGGTAGTACAATAGAAAGCCACATGATGAATCAGAGTTCATTGTAAGTGGCCCATCCATAGAACATTGTCTGTAGTTGTATGTTTATGTCTCACAGGATCATACACAGACAAAACACCATCAGGGTAACTAAAAACTCTTCTGAAACCAAATTCAAATTAGACAAATAACCGAAAATGTAACACATAACACCCCAGTAAGCATTACTGAAAAAAAAATTAGGTGTGTGACCATAGATCGATTTGTGGATCGATTCTGTGATATTTCTGTATGCATTGCGATTCTCTCTGGAATCGATTCTGAGCTTAGTTTTTAACAGCAGATGGCACTGAGTGCTTTAGAAACAGAGGTACTCTGCTCGCTCCCAGTCCTTACACACACCACTTGAACCTAAAATAATCATTCATAAAGTTCTTAAAAGTGCACTATAATCGATTTTTGCTAAATGATGTTGATATTTGATAGCACCAAAAGAAACGTGCCCATTCTCCAACATGATTTGGCCCCTTTTTTTTATATCTTCACCCTACACATACGTTCACATCTCTGATGACAATCACGGAAACAAGGGTGAGATGACACACAAGCATTCAAACATTAGCCAACACAGATAAGTTGTGTGAAACGATGCAAAATCAACGTTACTCACCTAGTAAAAAGAAACCATCCAACCTCAGCATCCGACTGTAGCCCTTCCCGCTCCTTGAGTTCTCTCCACCGGCGCTGGAAAGCTGCTGTGATATTTATGGGTGTCCTACCTCTTGTCTGGTCATAATCCTTTTTTCAAAATGTTTTGTTCCTCTAATATTTTCCTATTTTTTATCTTCCAATTTTCTCCATCTATAGTCAAACTGCTTTTGAACTATCTCTCTATCAATACAATAAATGCCCCTTACTATTGATTGGCTACAACTGTGTTTTGGGACTCGGTCTGACACTGTGGTCAAAGACGTTTTTCAAAGATTGCTTAGTGCACCTTTAAAGGTTAAAGGGAATTACAAGAGTGTTCGCAGTGTGCTGCGTCTCCATTAATCTCATGTCATTAAAGCATAAAAGCTGAGGTGCAAGTACATTTAACCACTTATATTATCGAATGCACAAGTGCTCTTCTTTGTGAGCATTTGAATATGTGGTTAAAAACAGACCTAAAGTGCGATCTGCTGTTAAAAACTTAGTTTAGAATCGATTCCAGAGAGAATAGCGATGCATTCGGAAAATTGCAGAATCGATCCACGAATCGATTTATCATTGCACCCCTAAAAAATATAAATAAAATTACATAAAAAAAATACAATTAACAGGTTAAAGTTCATGCTGCTGTGACCCTGCATATATAGCATACATGAAATTACCATGTAGCATATCTATACAGGTGGAGCTGGGGAAGGTGTAGGGTTTCTGAAGCGCACTGCAACTGCTACAGCTGATTCTTTGAATGTCGTGCAGCAAACTTATGGAACATGTCGGCCAGCGCCATCTAGAATTTAATGTCAGAACTTTGTATTTCTTAAAAAAATATATATTTTGTCTTCAGCAGAAGAAAGAAATTCATACAGGTTTAGAGCAACTTGAGGATGAGCAATTAATGACAGAATTGACATTTTTGAGGTGAACTATTCCTTTAGCTAATTAATAGGTTTTACTGCAGCATTGGCTTTTTTTTTCTATAAAAATTACAAACACTTTTTTTTTTCTTACAGTGCAACTGTAACTTCTAAATTATTATTTATTTTTATGTATTATTGTTTTGATCATAAAACATTTAAAATTCATATGTAATGTATAGGAAACAGGTCAATTTATCTCAAAGGGAATCATTTAAGATTTAAAGGGAATTTGAACAGACTCACTGTTTCACGGCTGATCACTGAGACGCCCTGCGATTCACTGAACGAGCCGTTTAACATCAAATCTGCGCTGGATATTAATATCCAAACTGTAGTGAAAACACTATTAATTAGCACAGTAACAAGATCGGCAGTTTAAGACATTAACTTGTAAGCACAAAACACAAGATACTTCTCTTTTTAATATGAATAAGGCTTTATTAGATAAATCTAAAACATATAAACTAATCTAACACATAAGCACATGCACTCACACATTCACACAAGTTGCAGGAAGATAGAAAGTTAGGGAAGAATGAGTTTAAGAGAATGAAAATGTGGAATCCGAAGTTTACAACAATACGTGAAATTGCATAGACATGAACAGCCATCAATCACTTAATTAGCCCTCGCATTGAGTTCCTCAATGAGGTTAAAATTATATTAGATACACCAGTCGATTTATCATTGCACCCCTAAAAAATATAAATAAAATTACATAAAAAAAATACAATTAACAGGTTAAAGTTCATGCTGCTGTGACCCTGCATATATAGCATACATGAAATTACCATGTAGCATATCTATACAGGTGGAGCTGGGGAAGGTGTAGGGTTTCTGAAGCGCACTGCAACTGCTACAGCTGATTCTTTGAATGTCGTGCAGCAAACTTATGGAACATGTCGGCCAGCGCCATCTAGAATTTAATGTCAGAACTTTGTATTTCTTAAAAAAATATATATTTTGTCTTCAGCAGAAGAAAGAAATTCATACAGGTTTAGAGCAACTTGAGGATGAGCAATTAATGACAGAATTGACATTTTTGAGGTGAACTATTCCTTTAGCTAATTAATAGGTTTTACTGCAGCATTGGCTTTTTTTTTCTATAAAAATTACAAACACTTTTTTTTTTCTTACAGTGCAACTGTAACTTCTAAATTATTATTTATTTTTATGTATTATTGTTTTGATCATAAAACATTTAAAATTCATATGTAATGTATAGGAAACAGGTCAATTTATCTCAAAGGGAATCATTTAAGATTTAAAGGGAATTTGAACAGACTCACTGTTTCACGGCTGATCACTGAGACGCCCTGCGATTCACTGAACGAGCCGTTTAACATCAAATCTGCGCTGGATATTAATATCCAAACTGTAGTGAAAACACTATTAATTAGCACAGTAACAAGATCGGCAGTTTAAGACATTAACTTGTAAGCACAAAACACAAGATACTTCTCTTTTTAATATGAATAAGGCTTTATTAGATAAATCTAAAACATATAAACTAATCTAACACATAAGCACATGCACTCACACATTCACACAAGTTGCAGGAAGATAGAAAGTTAGGGAAGAATGAGTTTAAGAGAATGAAAATGTGGAATCCGAAGTTTACAACAATACGTGAAATTGCATAGACATGAACAGCCATCAATCACTTAATTAGCCCTCGCATTGAGTTCCTCAATGAGGTTAAAATTATATTAGATACACCAGTACAAATGTGAGTCTGGAGGAGTTACTTGCGTCTCCTGTGTAGATAGGTTTCCTTTGTTGTCGTTGTAAGGGGGTTTCCCGATGTTGCTGATTGGCTGGAAGTTCAGTAGTTGCTGAAGTGACGCCTTGGGAAGTAAAGTTTGACTAGACTAGGAGGTGTTTCTACTCATCGTGGCTAAGTAGCAGCAGGTGTGCATGCCGAAGCACGCTGGAACCGTGCTCAAAGAACGCTTAAATTCATGACTAAAAGCAGCAGCTGAAAAGCAAATGCTAAAAGCATGACTAAGCTAGGCAGAAGCTAGACGCAAGTTAAAAGCTAAAAGCAGAATTTGATGGTGTCCTGAGTATTTAAACTGGCCTGTTGGCCACACCTCAAATGTTGTCTTGAACAATTAGATATTGTCTTTGCTCGGGGTATCATAAATCATATGTTATCTTATCAAGCACGTGGTCCGAATTTTCCCGCTCTTGCAGGGTCTAATTTTGGACATGATTCCTATAACAAGAATATGATACATTTGACAAATAACTGATGGTCAGGACTGTTTCAAGCTAACAGATTCAAACACATACATACCAAACATGAATTTGAATCCTTAAGCTATCCAATAGTTATTAAAAGACATACACAGTAAGTGATTATAAACATGATAGTCAGATGTGTGGGTTACATATAAATGAATAAGGAGTTAAGCAATGGACTGATATTCATTTATAAGTCTTTTTGAGTTCATTAAAAAACAGTTCTTGTGCCATTCTCTGATATAAAGATTTCTGTGGAGACCAGAGGTTAAAAGGTCCCCTAAGGAATTTCATTCTGGTTCTGCTAGGTGGGGGGAAGTCAATAATTGAAATTGTCAATAATTGTTCTAATGGTGTTAATTAGAAGCTGTTCTGTGAAAGAGTTGGTTTGTTGGTTATCTTGCTTCTGACTTGTGACACTAGGAATGATTTACAACCTCCTGTTGTCTTTCTGAGGAATTCGGCTTGTGTTCCAACCACAGTCCCGATCGACTCTTTAATTTGTTTGGTTCGGGTCTGATACGCTACAGTAATGTCTGCATTTGTAATTGCTGAGTCACAGTGTAATGATGGATAATGTACAATCAGTCATCGTTATTGCAAAAATAATTTCCATAAAAACTGACTGACTGTACACTACAACTCACGCATTACTGCTAAAAGTATTTGTCGGTATTAAAATGCCAGTAACGTCTTGCTTCTCATCTAGATGGACCAAAAGAGCTGAGTAAGCCCTAATTCTCTCAAGCGCCTGCCTGCCATGTCTCTGAAGTTCACTCCGCCATCAGTCATTCTCATCCGTCCCACGGTGGCATCCATCCCGGAGAGGAGTGGCACTGTCTAGAAAAATTAGGCACACCCCAATAATCTTTAATATTGTTTCATGAAGCATAATTAAAAAGGCTTTATCATTGGATAGAGGACAGCTTCAGTAATGAACTGTCTGCATTCATGCAGAGAGCCATTAATACACATACAAATATGCACACATGTGCACTGACTCACACTCACACGCACACAAAATATCAGATGCAACCTTCACAACCACATTTATGACCCACTGTCAGTCTGTCTATTGAGTCACAGTGACAAAATTAAGGAAGTAAATATCTTCTAAACTGTCTCTTTCTCTCTTTCTCTGTGTCTCTTAGGGTCATTTATTCCCTCTGCTTTTATTATCTTTGCTTTTACAGGGTGATTATGTTTCAATGACAGACGAGGGGAAAAAGAGAACAAGTGAAAATGGGAGAGCGAGTGGGAGAGAGTAAAGCTAATAAGTTAATGCAACGTTACTGAGAAGAGAGGGATGATACATCACTTCGGCCAACTTAATGAAATACTGAATCTGCCTCCATTACTCACAAAGCAATACAGGATATCACATTTAATTGCAAAGAAATCGCTCTCTCTTTCTTGGCTTTCACACGGCTTTAAAGAATGTCCCGCCTACTTTGTCCAGTTGGCCAATATGCAGATTATATTGTATGGAATAAATATGAAGTCTTTTATTAATTTAAGGGGTGTTTGTCTCAAAGTGGGCATGTTTTAAGGAGCTTTCATGAAGAAAAGGTGCAATGACAACATATTTTTCCTATTGTAAATAGGAATAATTGCTGTTAGTACCTTACCATATTTGTACTTATTGAAAGTATGGACAAAAACAGAATGATAAGAGAAATGGCTGTCAAAAAAAAAAAGATATATACATACATACATAAATACATAAATAATATAATAATATAAATAAATAAATAATAATATGCTTGATAGATTGCAAACTGCCTTGAACTCTCAAGGATGTAGAATATGAAACAGTGTCATGTTTTTACTTTTAAAATGTGCAGCGCTCATATATATTTAATTCAATAATTTTTTCATTCTTTATTTTTTTTATTTAATTAATACATTAGGCTGTATCAATTTCTCCTTCTGCAAATGTAAGACCTCTTAGAATTATAATTATAATTATAATTATAATTAATTAGTGTTTGTGTAATACTTAATTATCTACAGCGATATCGTTGACTTGATTGCAAATAAATGCACAGACACTATTAAACTGAACAGAGATGACATAACTGAATCCAATGATGAACTTTATCTATCATTTTTGCATTATTGACACTGTTTTCCTAATGAATGTTGTTCAGTTGCTTTGACGCAATGTATTTTGTTTAAAGCGCTATACAAATAAAGGTGACTTTGACTTTGACTTTGACTTAATTATAATTAATTAGTCTGTAACATTCATAGCTGAAACTTCCTATATACTGTATTGCTAACCTCTGTTCAGTCGTCATTTAGAGCAAATGTTGCTATTATGATTTTTGCATTTCAGTCCTGACAGTTACATATATTTCACAAATATCCTATAATATGTTATGTGATGTCCATTTATAACATTGGCTTTTCCCCATTAATGTGTCTATGAAAAAATAAAAAAATAAAAGTTCTTTAGAAAGCCTTTCTGTATTACATATGTTGCTATGGCTGTTTCTGAATTATACATTTCAATACAGAGTTTCTAAAACACATTATAATTTATCAAAATTTCATGTCCTTTTTTATCATGTCCATAATGCAAGAGTATTTCCTGATATAGGGGAGAAAAAAAAACCACTGTCTAGACTGATGATGTCTGGAGTCTACCAGCTGGTTTAGGATGACACATGCTTCTGAACTGGTAATTTGTACTTTTTCTCTGAGAAGTTGCATCTTACGTTGTCATTGCAAATGTCATGTCATAACCATCTTTATTCAAAAAGCATCTTTTTCTATTGATAGTTTTTCAGAAGTACCCATGTGCTTTGAAGGTGTTAGATCCTTTTTTTTTTAATTTTAAGGCTCTTGAAAGCATGAAATGGACTTAAATTTTCTTCTCTGCTGCCTTTTGCCATCACAACAGTTGAAGGATTTGAAGACTTGTGCATGGTCATTTGGTGCCATCGACCAATCAGTGTTGTCATATGTCAGTCTCCTACAGCATAGTAGTTACATGCTACATGACATGAAATGGCTAAAACAAAAGATTTCAATTAGTTTAATGACATTTTCACCTATGTAAATATTAGTATTTAAACAGTATATGCTGTCTTTACATCCAACACCTGCCCACAACACTGTTATGCATGTGTGAAAAGTGGTTGTTTACCTGGAATTTATAATAATGTCTTAATTACTTTTCTTACTTCAGTAGTGAAGCGGTCAACAGGGTTGTGCTAAAGACAGCTTCTTTTAAAACTGAGATTAAGATTCGGCTGCTGTTCTAAAAACTATCAATGTGGATCTCCCACTAAAGCTTTAAAGATTAGTTATTTCCCACAACTAAATAATGAAGGCTACATGCAGCATATAGACACAGAGCCAAAATGTGACATGGTATTATTATAGTGTTTTGGACTATAGCAATAACATGTTTGTTTATTTATTTATTAGTATTATAATTTTTTAGAAACATATTGATTTTGGTTTATATTAGATTAATTTATTTGCTAATATTGGATGTTCGCACATGACCATTTCCTCTCTTTTCACAATTTCCCCTCTCTCCCTAATATGTTTCGGCAGTGTTACTATGGTATTCTCTTAAGTATCTTTGATTAGCATGAATTCAAAACAGTAGATCTAAGAGCTATGACTTTGGTTTTCTACTATTGTGACTGGCCATTTATAATTGATAAACACAGAGATCCGTGACTTTTTTTTTGTAACCTTAGGTATTTATTTCTCTTAACATCTACCAGAAAATTATCCCTCTATTCTTCCACTGACTTTGCTACTTGTTCTTAGACAAAATATAAGATATATCAATACATTTACATATGTTTATGTTTGTTTCAATGCTTCTGACTCATTTAATATAATTTTTTTACAGCCAATAGTTTAGATTTTTGTTTTTACTAGATTTAGTTAAGATATCTGACTTAGGCGCTTTGTTTCCCTTTATTATTCTAATTTAGTTTAATTAAGTTTTTTTTTCCTTTTTATTTATTTAGCCAGTATTTTGGATTACATTTTTTATAATAAAATTAAATTTCAGTAAAAAAAATAAATAAATAATACATTTTAAGTATCCTGGATTCCTTTTTAATTGAATTTTAATATTAATAATAATAATTTATGATGTATTCATCCAAAATGTGCCAAATTCCATGACAATCCATATTATACTGTAATTTTTTTTTTTTTTTGTAGCTCAATTTTTGCTTTCATAGGGCCCTACTCACTTCTGTAAATCTGACATTGTTAACAGTAGTACTCTCTTAGAATCATCTGGTAGCACAAACATCTCATTATTGCATTTGGTAATAAAGGAAAATAACTTGTGCAAATGTTTGTGTTTTTTAATACTAAAAAGACAACACTGCCGGCATTATTATTATTCGGCAGGCGAACACGCGCATAAATGTTTCACAGTCTAATGTTCTCCTCTACAAAGACCTCAATTATGACTTTGTTTTTGAGAGCAAGTAGAGAGGAGCCCAGGGCATTCACTTATTCTCTGTCCGGCAGCAAAATGCAGCTAAATGACTTTCTTTATTCAGAATGTTCCGCACTGACGACTCTTTAGTGGAGTGCTGTGAGCCAAACGTGCAGGATATACCAACACCCTGCCTCTTTCAATGACACCTTGAGGCATAGGTGAGACGGATTTGGTTCAAAAACACAGATCTGAAGCTGGATCTGCAGCCAGATGTTATGGTGACGGAATCATGATTTCGTTCATCAATTCTCCATCACTGGGGAAGTACACCACAGGGTGGGAATTGTTTGTGCATGCTAATATTTGTATGGAGAGAGTGTTTGTTTCTCTCAGGCTGGTTTGCGTGTATGTGTGTTGGTGCAGTAACAGTCTGAGATGTTTTTCACCCTCTCATAACTTACATGACCTATCAGCCTTACATCTTGCATTTCCCAGCACTTCAAATGAAGTCAAATGAAAATGCCCCGCTGTCATCTCCGACCCACACACTCCTTCAAATGTGTCTCTTCACCCAGGCACAACTGAGGCTGCTCTCTCTCTCTCTCTCTCTCTCTCTCTCTCTCTCTCTCTTTCATTTTCTAATGATCCAAGTTCAACAGTACCGTTTCTGTAACAATGCCCAAAATGTATTTTTAGGTCACTGAGGTTTATCACAGAGTTACTGTTTAAAAAATGAGAATATTGTGTTTGGTAAACAATGCATTAATGTTGCTTTACACAACTCCCGTGTATTTGAAGAGATCGCAGTGATGAATTACTTCACCCAGCCATAGCTATTGTCCCTGGAGGTGTTTTTTTTTATTTTTTTTATTTTTTATGAAAATGGATAGCTACAGGGAGGTAACACTAAACCAATAATGAAAAAAATCTAGTACCTCAGCAACAGCCAAGCCAAGTGGCACACAATATTCTGAGTACAAAGTAAACAAAGTGAAAACACTCATGCATGACAGTATTTTGCTTCAAGTTCTTAGTGTACAAATGGTTACAGTCATTGGCACCCCATGAGTTAGCATTTTAAGTCTGGGCCTTCATTGCAATTCATGCTGTTATGAAACACCTTGTCACAATGAATAATACACACTAAGGAAATCGTACACAGTATCGCAATCACAGTATTTTACAGCCAATTTATAGTACCATATAATCTATTGACATTTAAAAAAAAAATTAAAAAAAAAAACCTCAAATACATGTAAAAACCACCACCTACATCATGACATGACACTGATTACTTGAATTTGAAATTGAAATTTCTGTTGTGGTTTACTCACTTTTGCGTCATTCCAAATTTGCTTGGGAAGTATGACTTACTTTCTCTTCAATAACCCCCCCCCCCCCCCCTCCAAGTCCAAGGGGTCCAATGTTGTGCAGATACCAAGGTTCTTCAGAATATGTTTTTTTTTGTCCTCTTAAGAAATAAAGTAATACAGGTTTGGAAAAACTTTAGTAAACTCATCTTAAGCAATCAACAAATTAGCAAATTGTGTCTCTAATTATGTAAATCAGATATTTTGTGATTGTGTAACTAAATGCCCACTAGAAGTTCTCGACACTTACATATTTGCTGGCCCTGAGAGTTCGTCACTTTTTAGTCAAGTCATATATTTTATGTATGCCCAAAGCCAATACTTTATTCAGAAAAGCATATGAATTCCTTGTAGGAACCAATGTGTAGGTGAATGTAGATGATTTCAGGTTTTAATGGCCGAATGCCTCTGCAATATAGGCAAAGCCTAAACACACACACACTGTTGTCACACACTTGTTGTTCCACTACAAGAAATACTTTAGGGGAAATGTATTTATTTATTATTAACTTTCATCTGTAACAAAAGTTATTAAAGACTTCTTAAAACTGAATTTAACATATGTAATATTAAATAATTTAATCTAATTGCCTTAAGATAATCAGTGTGACAAATAGTATTTCCAGTGGTGCTACAAAACAAAGCACAGTGGCATAGAAAGATCATACATATATCTGACATCTCCATCAGTGGGAGGTGAATCAGTTGACTGAATCATCTGTTTCTGTGTATTTTATATACTAAAATCTGCTGTCATTGTAATTTCATCTAGAGCTTCTAAAGAGAAATGGTGTTTAATCTGCAGCCTGTGAACTTTCAGTCTATTGAGAGAGAGCAGTTAAAGATTTGAATATGTAAGTTGAAGGAGGAGAGCCACACACAGCAGTGGTATTCAGTTGATATTAAATATACACAGCAATATCTCTTAGATTATTTAATACTCTGTTGCACAAACAAAACTAATGTTGTCTGTAAAACCACCATGGACAGTCAGAGCAAACAAATTATTTGAGTACATCTATTATACACACTGCTGCTTATGTAGTAAATTCCCACAACATTACCATATAATGTGTGTGAATAGGCATTTGTGCTAATCTCAGGTAATGATTATATGCTTTATTCAGTGTTAAAAGGGTGGGAATATCATTTTCATGACATTTTTTAGGCATGAAAAAAGTGCCAATAGATGTTTTCCATTATTTCTTCAACATAAATTAAAATAAAAACAAGATGTGAACAAACAACTGCATTCATTGGCAAATACATCAGTCACTTTTTAATAATGTTAAAATGGTTTAATATATTTTTTTTTAGTTAGACTATGTATGTATCCATTTGGATTCAAGTGGAGTCATTGGGCTTGCAGCGATCCCATCCACATATTTCTAATTGGCTGCGGTATTTACTTTTGTTGCGCTTTGTAACTGTGTCGCTATTAGTTTGGACAGACAAATTGATTGTAGTTGGAATCTTATCACATTGTATCTGGTTATGAGATGGCGTTATGTCACACCCAGGGGCTGGCTATGCTTTAACTAAGCCACACCCCTTCTCAACTTCCACCTCGAGGAGGTCCCCAAACCCGACCCAATGGCCAAGCAACACGAGAACAAGTAAGTGATAAAACAATCTTTATTTAAATATTTAAAAATAGCTTAGGGAATAGGGAAAGGGCAATTAAAACTAAACTCTGACTCGGCCCTCCAGATGGGCTATGGCCGGGAAGAGGTCAGGGAGCAAGGGGGCCACGGGGATCCGGGGCGTGGGGCTCGGGCCCCGGCCTGAGTCTTAGGTATCCGTAGCGCCCTCCTTCTTCCTCCTCTTCGCTGAATACAGCTCACGGTAAGTACTGGTTCACTCAGTTCGTTCTCGAGGTGCCCACTCTCTTTCTCTTCCTCCACAGGCAACAGCTCTTCGCTGATTACAGCTCACAGTAAGTACTGATTCACCCAGTTCGTTCCTTGGGTGCTCACGCTCTTTCTCTTTCTCCACAGGCAACGGCTGGGACACACAGGCACAGTTAGTTCAGCTTGGTTTTGCTCTCACCTCTTCGCTGATTACAGCTCACAGTAAGTACTGGTTCACACAGTTCGTTCCTTGGGTGCTCACTCGCTTTCTCTTTCTCCACAGGCAGCGGTCGCTTTCTCTTTCTCCACAGGCAGCGGCGTAAGTACAGGTTCCCTCAGTCTCTCCTCGTGTTACCCACTCTCTCTCCTTTTCTCTCCACAGGTATCAACTTGGGCACAATAGCACAGTTAGTTTGCTTTGAATGGCTCTCACCTCTGGGCTGGACACAGCGTACTGTAAGTACAGGGTTCGCTCTATTCCTCCTCGTGTTATTCACTCTCTCTCTCCTTTCCTCTCCACAGGTATCAACTTGGGCACAATAGCACAGTTAGTTTGCTTTGAATGGCTCTCACCTCTGGGCTGGACACAGCGTACTGTAAGTACAGGGTTCGCTCTATTCCTCCTCGTGTTATTCACTCTCTCTCCTTTTCTCTCCACAGGTATCAACTTGGGCACAATAGCACAGTTAGTTTGCTTTGAATGGCTCTCACCTCTGGGCTGGACACAGCGTACTGTAAGTACAGGGTTCGCTCTATTCCTCCTCGTGTTATTCACTCTCTCTCTCCTTTCCTCTCCACAGGTATCAACTTGGGCACAATAGCACAGTTAGTTTGCTTTGAATGGCTCTCACCTCTGGGCTGGACACAGCGTACTATAAGTACAGGGTTCGCTCTATTCCTCCTCGTGTTATTCACTCTCTCTCCTTTTCTCTCCACAGGTATCAACTTGGGCACAATAGCACAGTTAGTTTGCTTTGAATGGCTCTCACCTCTGGGCTGGACACAGCGTACTGTAAGTACAGGGTTCGCTCTATTCCTCCTCGTGTTATTCCCTCTCTCTCCTTTTCTCTCCACAGATATCAACTTGGGCACAATAGCACCGTTAGTTTGCTTTGAATGGCTCTCACCTCTGGGCTGAACACAGCGCACTGTAAGTACAGGTTTCCTCTGTTTCTCCTTGTGTTACTCACTCTCTTTCCTTTCCTCTCCACAGGTATCAACTTAGACACAAAACACAGTTACTCTGCTTTGGATGGCTTTCACCTCTGGGCTGGACACAGCGTACCGTGCTATCTCCGGAGATCTGAAGCACGCTCACAACATATACTGTACTGAACTAGGCCAGGACCAGCAATCTCCTTGTCCTCCCACGCCGAAGTGCGTGAAGGCGGGGGTTTATCTGACAGGACACACGGCAATACACAGCAGCCCACAGCAATATACAACACCACGTCAAAATTATAGGTTTTCACAGCACGAAGACTCACCCACCACACTCAGTGTACGGAAAGGACACCCGTCTTCCTTCACTTCGCTTGGTTCGGATCTGGCGATGGAATATGCGGCCTAGCTAGTGATGTCGTCGTTGCGACTACTTCAATAAGTATTCCTTCGGCTCTCCCACCACACTATATTAGGGGTAGGGCCACCCTCCTCCTCCTGGAGAGATCTACACAACGCCAGGTCAATATACAGGGCACTTTCGACTGGCTCTTAGTACTCCCATCAACGCCACTTCCAATCCCCTTTCTCACGTCGTCTCAGTTCGCCGTATAATCTGTTCACTTCTCAACCTTTAAGGTTCGCGATGTCTTCACAATCATACAATTCCAGCCTGAGGGAGAGAGAGAGTTAGACAGCTACCAGCAGCGTACCAAGACGGGCACAACCCAGTGCTTCACACACACCAAAGAGAGCTTGCCAGACTGTAAAATAACTTGGCCTTAAGTACTGCCTTGTCCAGCGTATCCTCCAATCACCAACCGCTGTCCCTAACTAGGCACAGGTGCATCGAATTCCCTGATTTTCCTTCTTACGGCGCTACCGGAAGTTCCGGTGTTCTGTTTTTCCGGTCCGGGCGGAAACACTTCCGGGCGGAACCAAACTTCCCGAATTTTGGTTCCGCCCCTAAAGATCGTCACCTTGTGACATCCTCCCCCGCCAATCCGTTCTAGTCCCTAGAACGTCCTCGGGCTGTCCACTCCCCATAGCGGGCAGGGGGTCGGCCTCGGTTCTCTCGCTGGGATCGTCTCACTGGTGAATCGGGCTCAGCTTGTTCAGGGGCTGCTTCTGGTTCTCTCGGGGCGATCGGGGGTGGTGCCACCACGGGTCTCCCTGGTACCACAGCCCAACCTTCAATCCAGGGGGCCGCTGGTACAGGTTCCGTGGGGACTTCTTCCACGGCTTCAGGGTAGTTAGGGCATGGGCGAATCATGTTCCGGTGCACCACACGGTCGGGGCCTGACTTCCCTTCTGGCCGGATGGTATAGACCGGCTGCCCCGGCCTCTGCTGCCGGCAGACTACATAAGGGGTGGCCTCCCAACGGTCACTCAGTTTCCCCTTCCCCTGCCGCCGATTATCTCTCACCAACACCCTCTCTCCTGGCAGTAGAGGGGCTTCTCTAGCAGTCCGATCATACAACCGCTTACCTTTCTCTCCTGCCGTCTGTATCCTTTTCGACACCTGCTCGTAGGCGAAATGCAAGCGCTGGTGATGGCGCCCCACCCACTCCGTTACACTTGCTTCCTCTTGGTCGGCTATCACTCCTAGGACCAGGTCAGTAGGCATTCGTATGTGTCTGCCAAACATCAGGTAAGTGGGAGCGTAACCCGTAGTACTATGTATACTGTTGTTATAGGCCTGTAGGAGGTTTGGCAAGGCACTCACCCAATCGTCCTGCCGTTGTTGGTCCAAGGTCCCCAGCAGCCCCAATAGGGTCTGATTGAATCTCTCACAGCCGCCGTTCCCCTGAGGATGATACGAAGTGGTGTGAGTTTTCGTGCAACCGTACAACTGGCATAGTTCTCTAATTACCCTGGACTCAAAGTTGGCTCCTTGATCGGAGTGCAGAAACTCCGGGCATCCGAACGTCTGGAAGACGGCCCGCCATAAAACTGTAGCGGTGGTGGTTGCAGTCTGGTCGAGGGTGGGGATAGCCCAAGCGTACTTTGTGAACAAATCCGTTATTACCAAGATGTTCTGGTAGCGATCTCGTGGTCGGCCCAGTGTCAAGAAGTCCATAGCCATGATATGAAGGGGGGCCTTCGCATGGATGGGTACCATTGGCGCTCGGACCTCCCGTCTGGACTTAAACAATATGCATCTCGGGCAAGCTTGAATTAGGGCGTGCACCGATGCCTCTAGCCCGGGCCAAAAGAAGAATCTCCTAAGCAGGGACACGGTCCTCTCCTGTCCCTGATGCCCCAACTGGTTGTGGTACGCCGAAACTAAAGCCGTTACCTCATCTGCGGGTACCACGATCTGGCGTACTTCTTCGCCCAACTTCGGGTCACTGACCCTTCTGCACAAAACGCCATCTCTCAGCTCCAGCCTGTCCCATTGCCCCAGCAGCCTCCTCCCAGTATCCGTCTGGGCTAACCTCTCCGCTGGCGTCAGCCGTCGGCCCTGTTCCAGCCATTCTCTTACCAGCCGCACATCTTGATCCCTGGCCTGTCTCTCCCTCCACCGACGGGGATCCCATCCCCAGTTCTCAGGCACGGCCTCTTGTCTGCTGCCTGGTGCCTCTACTGCTCCTACCATATAGCCCTCCTCCGGGCTGGCCCCTCCGGGGCTTTCCGCTTCGGGCAGCCTTGAGAGGACGTCCGCGTTCATGTGTTCACGCCCTGGTCGGTACTGTAGTTGATAGTCAAAGTTGGCCAGTTGGGCCACCCACCGCTGCTCCACGGCTCCCAGCTTCGCCGTCTGTAAGTGTACTAATGGGTTATTGTCTGTAATGATCGTCACCTTGGCACCCCAGAGGTAGTCTTTAAATTTCTCACTTAGGGCCCACTTCAACGCCAGCAGCTCCAATTTGAAAGAACTATAGTTCGCATCGTTCCTCTCGGCTGGGTGGAGGCTCCGGCTGGCGTACGCGATGACCCTCTCAACTCCGTCCTGCCGTTGAGCCAACACCGCTCCCAGCCCGAGATTGCTGGCATCTGTATACAAAAGGAATGGTTTTGTGAAATCTGCGTATGCCAAGATAGGGGCCTGTAGCAGCTCCTGCTTCAATGTCTGGAACGCCGACTCACAATTTGCATCCCAGTCTACGTTGGGCGACCCCCGGCCCCGGTTACGACCTGTGCCAACCAGCAACTGATTAAGGGGTTTAGCAATTTTTGAAAAGTCCTTTATGAAACGCCTATAGTATCCCACAAATCCTAAAAAGGATCGCACTTGCCTCACTGTCCTCGGGGCCTTCCAGTCCTTCACGGCCGATACCTTTCCAGGATCTACGGACACTCCAGCCGCACTGACCACGTGGCCCAGAAAGTTGACTTCTCTCCGTAGTAAGTGACACTTATTGGGCTGTAGTTTCAATCCGTACTTCTCCATGGCCCGAAAGACTTCCTCGAGGTGCCTCAGGTGTGAATCAAAATCTGGGGAGTAGACAATCACATCATCCAGGTAAACTAATACTGACTCCATTAACTGACCTCCCAAGCACCGCTGCATCAGCCGCTGGAAGGTGGCCGGAGCGTTACAGAGCCCGAAAGGCATCCGGTCCCATTCAAATAGTCCAAACGGGGTTGTAAAGGCAGTCTTCTCCCGGTCTGCTTCGGCCACCTGCACCTGCCAGTAGCCACTGGCCAAATCTAGGGTAGAGTACCATGCCGACTGCGTGAGGCTGGCAAGCGAATCTTCGATCCGTGGCAAAGGGAAAGCGTCTTTCTTAGTCACGAGGTTCAGCTTACGGTAGTCCACGCAGAATCTCCAAGCCCCCGTCTTCTTTTGCACCAGCACTATGGGGGCCGCCCACGGGCTGCTGCTTTCCCTAACAACTCCTTGCTTCAGCATGCCTTGCAGGAGTGTACGTACCTCGGTATACAAAGTGGGCGGAATTGGGCGATACCTCTCCCGGCTGGGCCCTGCATCCCCGGTAGGTATATGATGTTGTACCACCTGGGTGCATCCGTAGTCTTCATCGTGGGTGGCGAACACATGCTGCCATCTCCGAAGGAGGGCCTGTAACTTCTGTGTCTGTGCCTGCTCTAAATCCTCCCCTTGTAACGACTCACCCGCCAGGTGGCTCGGCACACTCCTCTCCATACCACCCCATGGGGTGTCTACTTGTGTCAGGGCCACCTCGATGACAGTGGGGCACACCTGACGAAAACTAATATCCCTCTCTTCCCTTACTTGGTGGGATGTAACCGTTGTCAGACGGGCTAATCGTTGGTGCCGATGTAGTTGCACCGCGTATGGATGTACATTCCGTATCCTCACGGGGACTCTCCCCCGCCGGACCGTCGATAGTCCTCGTGCCACTTCCACTTGTGGACAATCCACATGGGGCTCCACCAGCACCCACTCTTCTGGGCCCGCTCTTCGGGGCGGTACTCGCGCCCACACAACAGCCTCACTTTTTGCGGGGACAGACAAAGCAAAACGACACATCACTCTTCCTACCTCTTCCTGTTCCCTGCGGACTTGGCTCATTTGCACCCTTCGACAGTCAGCTACCACACACTCCCACTTGGGCCTCTCTGCAGGTGGTATCTTCGATACGGGCCTAGCCCGAAATAGCTCTTCCCAGCAATCAGCGAGGACATTCATGCCCAACAGGGCTCGATGTGCACCCAGACAATGGTCTTGCACGATAATCACACCTTTCTGGGGGACCATCACTCCGTGAACCTCTAGGTCCGTCAATCGGTAGCCAATATATGGGATGTCGAGGCCGTTTGCGCCCTTCAGAGTAAGCCAGGGGGCCTCCGCCCCTGGTGCCCCTTGTTTCCCAAACACTTCTTCGGATAAACTCTCAGCAAACAACGTCACTTGGGAGCCTGTGTCTACCAGGCATTGAATCTCCTTGCCGCACACTCTCACCTTCGCCACGGGGCTACGCCCAATCATCTGGCTCCTAGAGCCATATCCTCTTCCAGGGTCTTCTCGAGGGGTCCCGGCCACACGACCCACAGTGGCCGGCCGACCTAAAAACCCCCTTCTGACGCCCTGCGGGGCCCACACTGGCGGCTATAGTGACCTGGTTTGCCACAGCGGTTGCAGATGGGTCGCCCTTGCTCGTCCCATTCGAAACGGGGCCGGTTAAAGTGGTTCGGGCGCCTGAACGGCTCTCGGCCTCCCTCTGAGTACACTCGGTCTCGGGGCGCCGGCCGTGGTTCCTCCCGCGCCCGTCCTTGGCGCAATTCTCCTACGAGGGCTTTAGACAGTTCAGACATCTGATCGCGGACATCTTTCAAAAGTTCAGCCTTCAGTGCTTGCTTCCAGTCAGGGCCTCCGGGTTGTGCTGGTGCTACTTCACTGACAACCGCACACACTGGGGAACCACTCACCTCAGTCTCATCACCTTCCAGGGCCAGTGCCTCTTTCTTCAGATCTTCGAACGTAAGACCCGGGTCCCTTCGAAACTGGATACGTAGGCTCTGTCTCACCGGACCCTCCTTCAACCCCAGAAGAAACTGGTCCCGCAATAGAGTCTCTCCATCTCCCAACCCGTGGTCCCGACGGGTCTGTAGTCGGGCGAATTGCTCTCGCAACCTCAGGGCGAAAGCTCTAATCGGTTGGCGGGGGCCCTGCTTACAATTGAAGAACTGGGAGCGAAGGACAGCTACGGGGGTGTGGTCACCATACTGTTCAGTGAGGAACTGGAACACGGTTTGGGCGTTGGCTCTAACGGCTTCGGGGGCGGCATGCACCTCTCGCCGCGCTTCTCCATCCAGGGAGTTTAACACAAATTGAAGCCGCTGGGCTGCACTAAGGCCCTGTAGGTCGGCCAAGTACTCTAGTTGAGCCTTCCATTCAGACAATCGTACCTCGGATTCTGTCCCCCCATATTTTTGAATCCAGGGGCTCCCCATAAAAACGGGCATGGCACGGGGTTGGGCTGAAAGCCCCGCGTTGTCGGTCATTGGACGACCTTGGTTACTCAACTCGAGGTGGAAACCCTGCCGACTACGCCAAATCTGTCACACCCAGGGGCTGGCTATGCTTTAACTAAGCCACACCCCTTCTCAACTTCCACCTCGAGGAGGTCCCCAAACCCGACCCAATGGCCAAGCAACACGAGAACAAGTAAGTGATAAAACAATCTTTATTTAAATATTTAAAAATAGCTTAGGGAATAGGGAAAGGGCAATTAAAACTAAACTCTGACTCGGCCCTCCAGATGGGCTATGGCCGGGAAGAGGTCAGGGAGCAAGGGGGCCACGGGGATCCGGGGCGTGGGGCTCGGGCCCCGGCCTGAGTCTTAGGTATCCGTAGCGCCCTCCTTCTTCCTCCTCTTCGCTGAATACAGCTCACGGTAAGTACTGGTTCACTCAGTTCGTTCTCGAGGTGCCCACTCTCTTTCTCTTCCTCCACAGGCAACAGCTCTTCGCTGATTACAGCTCACAGTAAGTACTGATTCACCCAGTTCGTTCCTTGGGTGCTCACGCTCTTTCTCTTTCTCCACAGGCAACGGCTGGGACACACAGGCACAGTTAGTTCAGCTTGGTTTTGCTCTCACCTCTTCGCTGATTACAGCTCACAGTAAGTACTGGTTCACACAGTTCGTTCCTTGGGTGCTCACTCGCTTTCTCTTTCTCCACAGGCAGCGGTCGCTTTCTCTTTCTCCACAGGCAGCGGCGTAAGTACAGGTTCCCTCAGTCTCTCCTCGTGTTACCCACTCTCTCTCCTTTTCTCTCCACAGGTATCAACTTGGGCACAATAGCACAGTTAGTTTGCTTTGAATGGCTCTCACCTCTGGGCTGGACACAGCGTACTGTAAGTACAGGGTTCGCTCTATTCCTCCTCGTGTTATTCACTCTCTCTCTCCTTTCCTCTCCACAGGTATCAACTTGGGCACAATAGCACAGTTAGTTTGCTTTGAATGGCTCTCACCTCTGGGCTGGACACAGCGTACTGTAAGTACAGGGTTCGCTCTATTCCTCCTCGTGTTATTCACTCTCTCTCCTTTTCTCTCCACAGGTATCAACTTGGGCACAATAGCACAGTTAGTTTGCTTTGAATGGCTCTCACCTCTGGGCTGGACACAGCGTACTGTAAGTACAGGGTTCGCTCTATTCCTCCTCGTGTTATTCACTCTCTCTCTCCTTTCCTCTCCACAGGTATCAACTTGGGCACAATAGCACAGTTAGTTTGCTTTGAATGGCTCTCACCTCTGGGCTGGACACAGCGTACTATAAGTACAGGGTTCGCTCTATTCCTCCTCGTGTTATTCACTCTCTCTCCTTTTCTCTCCACAGGTATCAACTTGGGCACAATAGCACAGTTAGTTTGCTTTGAATGGCTCTCACCTCTGGGCTGGACACAGCGTACTGTAAGTACAGGGTTCGCTCTATTCCTCCTCGTGTTATTCCCTCTCTCTCCTTTTCTCTCCACAGATATCAACTTGGGCACAATAGCACCGTTAGTTTGCTTTGAATGGCTCTCACCTCTGGGCTGAACACAGCGCACTGTAAGTACAGGTTTCCTCTGTTTCTCCTTGTGTTACTCACTCTCTTTCCTTTCCTCTCCACAGGTATCAACTTAGACACAAAACACAGTTACTCTGCTTTGGATGGCTTTCACCTCTGGGCTGGACACAGCGTACCGTGCTATCTCCGGAGATCTGAAGCACGCTCACAACATATACTGTACTGAACTAGGCCAGGACCAGCAATCTCCTTGTCCTCCCACGCCGAAGTGCGTGAAGGCGGGGGTTTATCTGACAGGACACACGGCAATACACAGCAGCCCACAGCAATATACAACACCACGTCAAAATTATAGGTTTTCACAGCACGAAGACTCACCCACCACACTCAGTGTACGGAAAGGACACCCGTCTTCCTTCACTTCGCTTGGTTCGGATCTGGCGATGGAATATGCGGCCTAGCTAGTGATGTCGTCGTTGCGACTACTTCAATAAGTATTCCTTCGGCTCTCCCACCACACTATATTAGGGGTAGGGCCACCCTCCTCCTCCTGGAGAGATCTACACAACGCCAGGTCAATATACAGGGCACTTTCGACTGGCTCTTAGTACTCCCATCAACGCCACTTCCAATCCCCTTTCTCACGTCGTCTCAGTTCGCCGTATAATCTGTTCACTTCTCAACCTTTAAGGTTCGCGATGTCTTCACAATCATACAATTCCAGCCTGAGGGAGAGAGAGAGTTAGACAGCTACCAGCAGCGTACCAAGACGGGCACAACCCAGTGCTTCACACACACCAAAGAGAGCTTGCCAGACTGTAAAATAACTTGGCCTTAAGTACTGCCTTGTCCAGCGTATCCTCCAATCACCAACCGCTGTCCCTAACTAGGCACAGGTGCATCGAATTCCCTGATTTTCCTTCTTACGGCGCTACCGGAAGTTCCGGTGTTCTGTTTTTCCGGTCCGGGCGGAAACACTTCCGGGCGGAACCAAACTTCCCGAATTTTGGTTCCGCCCCTAAAGATCGTCACCTTGTGACAGTTACATGGCAGTGACTTTGTAACTGCTTTCTGACAGTTACTGTACTCCATGGCAGCATAGTAAGGGATATACACGTTACTAATGATGTCTTTTTTTATAGTGTTTCTGTAAGTAATAAGACATACAATTTCAGCATTGCTAATTGCTATGACACTTAGCAGATAGGCCACAGCTGTGACCCACATGATTTAGTAGCAAGCAAGATTGACACCCAAACAGAGGTCTTCAGTCTCATGGTGTACTTTACATACAGACAGACTGTCTAAGAGGTTTCTAGTATCCACTTCTCAATGGATCATAATGAAGGATTGTGCTGATTTTGAGTGCCATCTTTGTTGCTGTGTAGATGTGGCCCTGTATCATAAAACAGTGATTAATGCACGTAATCCACAGCCGATAATGCACATATCAGAGCTCTTATATTAATGAGCAGAATGACACCATAAAGATTACAAATCAACTTGCTAATAGCAGTCTGTGCTTCTAACAGGGAATGCTTCCTTTCCACTTGTGTGCTATCAGATACACACTCAGACTGTGAATTTTATCTCAAATCTGGAAGCTCTCAGATTAAACCACAGCTTTATCACTGTTGAATGAATAAAAGAATCAATTATTTCTTTGAGACTTTTCTTGTGTGATCCAAAGCACTTGACGTCCTCCTTAGCAAACCTTGATAGCCTGTTATCGCCACCCATGCTGAAACCATCATTCTCTTAATGACCTACAGATGGCACTGTGCCTCTGCGTTTTCTGTGCATCTTTGTCCATATGTACATCTCTCATGTATTGTGTGTCTGTTTGCGTGTGTGTTGAGCCATATACGTGCCATCTAGCTCCATGTCTCTGGATGAACAGTAGCAGGTGATATGTGATTTACTAAATCTTACTCAGCAGCGGCAAGGTGAGGTGAAGAGTGTGTGTCAGGGTGTGTGCGTTAAGCCTCCGGCTGCTGAAAAGTTTAGATATATTGATTTTGTTCCTAAGAGACAGACTGGAACAGGGAGACAAATGGACTACAGTAGAGGAGCTGTCTCAACGGGGCCCCTACCATGTCAGTCCCCTTAAGGTAGAGATAAAAGTTCTCCATCTCTCTGTCCATGTAATCTATTCTCCCATTTCTCATCTCTTCTTCCTCTTCCTCTGAATATGATGCTGTATTTGGTTTTCTCACTCGTGCTCTTTTGAGATGACTAGTGTGCTGTGCCGTTTGACAGCAGTGACTCTACAGAGACAGACAACCTGTGACTCTTTCGCACCTGGTATTAAAGGGATAGTTCACACAAATATTCCAGGACCTCTGAGTAAAAATACCAGGTATTTAAGTACAATTAAAGGGATAGTTCACCCAAAAGTGAAAATTCTGTAATGAATTACTCATCCTCAAGTTATTCTAGACCCGTAAGACCTTCTTCGGAACAAAAATTTAAATGTTTTTGATGAAATCCGAGAGCTTTCTGACCCTGCATAGGCACCAATGCAACTGACATGCTCAAGGCCCAAAAAAGTTAATAAGAACATCATTAAAATAGTCCATGTGACATCAGTCATTAAACAATAATTTTGTGAAGCTAAGATAATACTTTTTGTTCACAAAGAAAACAAAAATAAATATAGCTGCAAGCAGCAATTACGGGGCCAAGCACTCCAGCAGAAAGTTAAGTAGCTAAGCATCGCTTGAAGCATCACACGAAGTGTAACAATGAGCAATTAAAGCAATTTTAGGATTATTGTAATTAAAATGGCTAAAAAACATTAATACAATCTCTACTAGCATGATTACTTGGCTTATCAAGTTTGACCAATAAGTGGCGCTGTTATCAAATCAATTTGGTGCACTCTGTGTGACTTGTCAATGACACACACAAAGTTTGGTGTCAATATGCCAAAGCATTGCAGAGATACAGCCTCAAGTGTCATTTTGGCATTGTGCCTCAAATTCGTCGCTGTTGTATGCAAAAACGGTTTTGTCTATCGACACAAAATCCATAACATTTTGTCAGCACAGTCTGAAGATCATTTGATTTAAATTTGGTGAAAATCGGACCTATGGTTGATGAGGAGTTTGAAAAAGTAGGTTTTCAACATAAATCAAAATGGCGGACAGGAAGTTCTGCTTAAACTGGCATATTTGGTATCTATGTTGTCGGCATAAGCCAGGGAATATTTTGAATCCAGTTTCATTACAATAGGCTAATGCATTAAAAAGTTATTAGCATTTTTATAAGTGTAATTATTCATAGTTAATGAATGGTTCATTACTCTTGACCAATAGGTGGCGCTGTTATCAAATTTATGTGGCATGGTCAAAGTGAGGTGCCGATGACACATACAAAGTTTGGTGCAAATATGTCAAAGCGTTGCTGAGATACAGCCTCAAATGCATTTTGGCACCCTTCCAGCAAATTCGTTGATGCGCTAAATGAGAACCGTTTCGTATATCGACACGAAATCCATAACTTTTTCTCAGCATGGTCTGAAGATGATCCACGTCAAATTTGGTGAAAATCGGACTAACGTACTAGGAGGAGTTTGAAAAAGAAGGCTTTCAACATTGATCAAAATGGCGGACAGGAAGTATGGCCAATTTTTGCATAATTGGTATCGATGCTCTCGGCATGACCCACAGAATATAGAGAGACAATTTTCATTTAAATAGTCTAATTTATTCAAATGTTATTAGCATTTTTGTGATATTTCATTATAACTCTTGACCAAACTTTTTGAGTACCTTCAGGGCACGGAGACGAATATTTTTGTAATTATTTTCATAATGATACGATGCTGCGTTAAAAAAATACAGCATTTTAAAACATAATTCAAAATGGCCGACGCCTACAATGGCCGACACGGGAAAATTGGATATCATACGACTCGACATGACTCACTGAATCTACCAGACCAGTTTTGTGATTTTTGGCCAAACCATTCAGAAGTTATAAGCCAAAATATGCCTTTTTCATATCTCCTGACCACTAGGTGGCGCTGCGTCAAAACACTGCAGGTAGTCTCAGGTCATGGTTACTATAACACACACCAAGTTTGGTCTCAATATGCCAAACTGTTGCCGAGATATAGCCTCAAGTGTATTTTTGCGTGCTTTTCGTCAAATTTGTTCACGTGTCATTCGAGAACGGTTGGATGAATCAACTTGAATTCCATAACTTTTTGCCTGCATGGTCTGAAGATGATCTGAGCCAATTTTCGTGGCAATCGGACTAACCGTCTAGGACGAGTTCGAAAAAGTAGGTTTTTCAAAAAATTTAAAATAGCGAAAAAACTAAACTTTTTTGAATTTTGGAGTTCATTCGACTTGGCATGAGCCAAGGATTCAGAGGAAAAAAGAATTTCCATTTTCTGGCTTAAGGTTCAAAAGTTAATAGCATACAAACATTGAAAGTTTGGACAAGTGGTGGCGCTAGAGAGTAGGAGTTAGAGACTTTAAATTTGCTATAGTTAATGTTGGGACTGTCCTCTATCAGTGTGCCAAACTATACAACTTTCCTGCAATCGGTTCTATGGGCTGCCATAGACTTGCGGCGGAAGAAGAAGAATAATAACGCCAACGATTACAATAGGTGCCTACGCACCTTCGGTGCTTGGCCCCTAATTAATTCTTATCTTATTTGTATTCTGAAGATGAACAAAGTTCTTAAAGATTTAGAGCGACCTGAGGGTATATATATATCGAATGAGCCATTTTAATCTAGATTAATTTCAAGATCACAGTGAGATTAATATAGATAAAAAAAATGTATCTATGCCCACCACTAATAATATATATATATATATATATATATATATATATATATATATATATATATTAGTGCTGTCAACTTTAACGCGTTAACGCATGCGATTAACTTTTGTCTGGTTTAACGTGTTAAAATATTTAACGCAATTAACGCAGCATCCGTATTTTCTGCCATCCGTTGGCTAGCTTTACATTATATGATCACGCTCTTATTCATTTAAATGCTTTTAAACATTTCAAGCGCGGCAAGACAAAAGAGAATGCGCTGTCTGTGAATGCCCTTATGTGACACATACACACGTACACACACACACACACACACACACACACACACACACACACACACACACACACACACACGCACACACACACACACAGACACACACACACACAATGCATAGACAGGGCGCCAGAATCCAGTTCTCTTAAGCGCTTGAACTAACAATAAACATCCCAAAGTGCCAGTTTTGTCGATTATCCTCATAAGAGCAATCTTAAATGATTTATATAAAGTCTAAAATGAACAAAAAGAGTTGTGAGAGAATGAGGCGAGATCCATAGACAGTATATAAATGGTGAGATCCGCGTGTCTGTCTGCTCTTAAAGGGACAGCAGCCAATAAAGCTTCCTGTCAGTAAAGTTAAAGAACAAAGGGAACAGAGAAAATGACTCGCTGCTCTTGACTAAATAACTTGTGTAGCTTTAATAAGTATTAACTATTTAATTTATAGTTTATGCAGTGCAGACTGCATATAACTTTGATAACTTTATTAAATTTCTGTATATTTCCTAACTGTTAAGACAGGAAGGGCAGGAGTAAACATGACATTTATTATGGGTGTATGTTAGCATTGTTTTAAGTTTACTTAAATTAAAAACTGTTATATTTTTGAAGCCTAATAATAAATGTAAAAAAAAAAATTAAAAAGAAATCAGTAGCTGTATTAATATCAGTAATACTGGCCTTCATTCATAAAAAGATGTCATTTAAACAAGTATTTATATTTAACTGTGAAATTATTACATTAAAAAATATATTAAAACGTACAAAAACATTTCTTTTTTTATTGCGATTAATTGCGATTAATCACAGAAAAAATGTGTGATTAATCTAGTTAAAGTTTTTAATCGATTGACAGCACTAATATATTTATATTATTTATTTATTTATTTATTTATTTAGTCCCCTAACTCCTGTGGTTATATCGAAACAGGACTTTTGAGTAAAAAAAAACAAACAAACAAAAACAAATCAATCAATCAACAACAAAACACACACACACACACACACACACACACAAAACAAAGAACCTTTAACATCCATATAACCTTTTCATTTCAAAAGGTTCTTTACAGTGGAAAAAGGTTATTTAGATTATTAAAATGTTCTTCACACTTTTCATAACTGTTCACTGAAAGGTTCCTTGGGTTCTTCTATGGCATTACTGTTGAAACCTCCTTTTTGGAATATTTAGTTTTAAGAGTGTATGTGTTAAGAATGATTCAAAATACAATTGGTCCTCTCATTTCTCATGTTTTCTGCTTCGTCCTTTGAATATGCTGTTTTATCTGGTGATATATTTGGTCAGCAACATGTTTGTTTAAGCTGATGAGATGAGATATCTACTGTAGCTACATGAAAGTGAATGGAGATCAGGGACCGTGAAGTTACAAAATGGATAAAAAAGTGCCATAGAATTGGTCCATATGACTCAAGTTTCACTCCATTTACTGACTTTTATGGCCATAAAATAGATTTGTGTGAGAAACCGACTGAAATTTAAATTGTAATACATTGGTCATTTAGTTTGAGAGAGCCATGGTCATTATTCACTGTTACTGAATGGTGCAGCATGTCCAAGCTATTTTGAAAGGCATAAATAAGAACAGAACTGCCTTTTTTATGTGATTTATTCTTTCACTATTTGTCTTTAGTGGACCGATTACAAGTGCACAATGACCAATATGTGTGTAAGCGGGGTCCGATCACTTGAAGCACATTCAGAGGTAGTCAGAAATGCATGTGACTGCAGTGAACTAGCTGCACAGCAACAATGCAATGATGTAGTAATGATCCACACATTAATATGATCGGATGCGTTAATACCATATGTAAACAAGGTCTGTGCGTGTTTGTTGTTTACACACTAATGTGAATCAGTTTTTATCTCTATTTTCGTCCTTTAACCTTAACCAGTCAATATTTGTTGTTCTCTGTTTATATTAGTTCTTCATGTGTTTCAGGGGTTAACTGAACTCAGACATGACTGGGTTGCTTATTGTGCAATTTATAAGAGAACTTAATCAAGCCTAGCAGGTTTGCCATGCATCTTGGCAGATTGAATTGGCCGATATCTCCACTCTCAAATCTGAAATATACACACTTTTCATACATGTATACAAACACACAAATATGCACATACATAAAGCACTGAATTTAAGCCCCCAGCATCATTGCAAGAGATGTTGTGTCTGCACATCTAGCTCCATTGACTAGAGAATATATTGACTTATGATGAAAGCAGTGTGCATGTGTGTGTGTGGTGGGTAGGTTGTGCCTATTGTGGGGAATGTTGGAATGAAAACAGCTTAATAAACACTAAATAACAGCTTAATTACAATAATAGCAGCTGGAGCTGGGCTGACTGTGAACTCACATTTAGGCATTAATTCTAGCTTGAATTGTTCAGACGGTATGAAAATTAAGTATAAGTCAAGTCACCTTTATTTATACAGCGCTTTTAACAACACAGATTGTGTCAAAGCAGATTTACAGAATTAAATAGGAAAATAGCTGTCAATAATTCAAAAGGACAATAGTAAACACTCAATTTTCAGTTAAAGGCAGTTCATCATTGAATTCAGTGATGTCATCATCCAGCGCAGTTCATTTTAAATAGTATCTGTGCAATCAATTCAATGATATCGCTGGAAAATAAGTTTCCCCAGCTAAGCAAGCCAGAGGCAACAATGGCAAGGAACCAAGACTCCATCTGTGACAGAATGGAGAAAAGAATCCAGGCTCAGAGGACTCATCTGGTTCCTGTGGTCTTGTCCCGATGGCCGTCTAGGAGACAAGATCTACATTGGGGATCTGTCTCTGGGGCTCATCTAGTTGTTCTGGTCTCTGCAGACATTCATCTCTAGGTCCTGATCCACAATCTGGGCTGGATATGTACTGGATCCGGGTGACTGCAGTGACCATCTGATCTGGATATAGACTGGATCTGGTGGCTATTGTGACCACAGAATAAGAAAGAAACAGACTAATATAAGCATAGATGCCACTCTTCTAACAATGTAACAAGTACATTGGGTGTTATGGGAAGTGTTCCTGGGTCCAGTTTACCTAATTAAAGAGATTTAATCTTTAGTCTTTAATCTAGATTTAAACTGAGTGTGTCTGCCTCTTTAACAATGTTAGGTAGATTATTTCAGGGTCTGGGCGCTAAATATGAAAAGGATAAGCTACGGTTGATTTTGAAATTATAGATATTATCAAATTGCCGGAGTTTTGAGAATGCAGCAGACATTGAGGACTATAATGCAATAAGAGTCTGTTCAAATACTGAGGTGCTAAACCATTCAGGGCTTTATAAGTAAGTAATTAGCAAGATTTTAAATTCTATATTATGTTTAATACTCTCGCTCTCTCTCACACTCACACACAAACACATACACACAATGCACAAAACTCCACGTTTTGGGTGGCATTACGCAAATATTTCCATATCGTGACATGTGGGGGCATGTTATAATGAGCCATTTTAGGGGGGCATGGCAGAGTCTTAACTTTAATAAAGAATATCTATTTGGTTTTGAGACTTTAGTCTTTGGAACTTTAGGGACCTTATTTATGCACAATCAGCTTCTAACACTCAAAAGAGAAAGGAAAACTTGAAATCGCATCATATGACCCCTTTAATCTTCCTTTAGCGTAAAGGAGCGACCGTATCTAAAATGCTAGAAAAGAGACAGTCCATAGTTTCTATTACATCAAGTTTTGTTGAGCTATTGGATATGCTGAGGAATTGAGATGGATCAAGAAGATTACTTACAAAGTCGTCTTTTGTAGTAGAAGTGATAGTTCTACCATACTTGTAACTAGGAGTATAATGTTGGTTAAGGGGTATTTTAGTGGTACTCGTAGGATATATTTCTCTGTGTATTTTCTGGAAAATATATGCATCTAGTAATGTTACATTACTACACACATACAAACACACACACACACACACACATATGTATATATATATATATATATATATATATATATATATATATATATATATATATATATACACACAAGTCAATGCAAAGTCTTGACCATGATAGCAAGCGTGTAAGCATGTATGGTCGCAAGTATCACATACAGAGACCTGCATCTGATCTCTTTCTTTGTTCTTTCCCACACACACAGATGAGTCATTTAGTTTGGGTTGCTGTCTCTCAACAGCTCATTGTGATTTCTTTGAAATATTCTGACTGTGACAGGTTTGGCCTTGTTATAGTTAATATACAGGCAACACATGAAATGAAATGAATTATTCAAAAGTGTAAAAAACTTCCAGCCTGTTTATGAGCTAGCATCTCTGCTCTCATTTCTATCAGACAGGTTTCTACAAAGCAAATCTATCTCATAATCACATACTTCACATTTAATGGGTGCATGTTTGTGAGTGATGTGAAGGATTGAGAACACAGTATTTGAGTGGAAGTTGTCTGTGTCCAAAGATGATGCCGAAAAATTTTAAATGAGTAGAGTTCACAACTTAGAGTTTGTATGAGGATTTTATTTTAATACAGTGAAAATTATGATAATTTGATATATTATTACTAAGATAACTGTTTTCTATTATTTTTATATATATATAAAAAAAAAATAATAACAACAAAAATAAAATTAAATGTTTAATTGCTTTTAGACAAGTTTCCCTAACACACTGTCATTGTTTGGATCAAAGACTTCTGTAATACTTGGATAGAACCATCCTTGAGAGAGCAATCCATCCCATCCATCTCAACATCCATTTCTGGATGGATGGCACAGGAACCACCAGAGGTACTAGTTTTAACATCCTTGCATTTTTTTTTTTTTTTGATTCACTAATCATTCTTGAGCTGCAGAATAATGAAACATCTGACAACAATGATTGTCTGATGGAACCACAAGTATGTGTAAACTTCCAAAACATGGTCCCGACATTGTTTAAGTTGTGTCTATTTTAACATAAAAAAGAGAGAAAGAGCTGCACCTTTAATTACTGTGAAAGAGTCTAACGATCCTGGTGATATTTTGACAGAAAAGAACTGCTGCTGGGTACGTGGTCCACAGGCTACAGTGAATAGAGATCGCTAACGTGTCGTTATCAAGACGCATTCCCAGTGGCGAACACAAAGCATTTTGGGAATCCGCGGCACAAACATTAAGGTGCCAGACTTCTTTGCATGGAGGGAAGAATGCAGTGTTCAAGATGCCTTCTACCTGCTGTGTTATAAACTGCAATAGTCGTTCTCACGATAGAAGTGGCATAAAGCTTAAGAACGGAATATCCTTTTATCGTTTTCCAGCATGGAAAATAATAGAACAAGCCATGTTTCAGAGGTGACAAAAAGGCGACGAATGGCATGGATAGCAGCGGTAAGGAGGCCAAGATTACCTTCGATAACACTCCACCACACATGATGGTGTGTTCAAAGCATTTTCACAAAGGTAAGTTACAATTACTCTCTGTAAATGTTAACTGTTAACTAGCATGACATGGCTAAAAAATGAGCTTAAGTTACCAATGTACTAAAGCGTAACGGTAATCAGTTTTAAATGCTGTACATCTAGGCTACATTGCAATTTATTTGGTGACTATGAAATGTTGGAGTGTGATCCTGCTTTGATTACAGGAATACATTTGTTTAAAATATATTAAAATAGAAAAGTCATTTTAAATTGTTTCACAATATTACTGTTTTTATTATTATTATATTTATCAAATAAATGCAGCCTTGGTGAGCAGAAGATGCTGCTTTTAAAAACGTTTTAAAATCTTACTGACCCCAAACTTTTGAATGGCAGTGTACGTTGCCCCCTGTGTATAGTTAATGTGGATTCCTTAGGAATAGAGGTTGTGATATGACACAATTTCTTTATATTGTTACTGTCAAGACACTACAGTCATGGCCAAAGGTTGTAAGAATTACATAAATATTGGAAATTGGAAAAGTTGCTGCTTAAGTTTTTATAATAGCAATTTGCATATACTCCAGAATGTTATGAAGAGTGATCAGATTAATTGAATAGTCCTTCTTTGCCATGAAAATTAACTTAATCCCAAAAAAACCTTTCCACTACATTTCATTGCTGTCATTAAAGGACCTGCTGAGATCATTTCAGCAATCGTCTTGTTAACTCAGGTGACAATGTTGACGAGCACAAGGCTGGAGATCATTATGTCAGGCTGATTGGGTTAGAATGGCAGACTTGACATGTTAAAAGGAGGGTGATGCTTGAAATCATTGTTCTTCCATTGTTAACCATGGTGACCTGCAAAGAAACGCGTGCAGGCATCATTGCGTTGCATAAAAATGGCTTCACAGGCAAGGATATTGTGGCTACTAAGATTGCACCTATCAGCAATATATAGGATCATCAAGCACTTCAAGGAAAGAGGTTCAATTCTTGTAAAGAAGGCTTCAGGTCATCCAAGAAAGTCTGGTAAGCGCCAGGATCGTATCCTAAAGAGGATTCAGCTGCGGGATCGGAGTGCCACCAGTGCAGAGCTTGCTCAGGAATGAGAGCAGGCAGGTGTGAGCGCATCTACACGCACAGTGAGGCGAAGACTTTTGGAAGATGGCCTGGTGTCAAGAAGGGCAGCAAAGAAGCCACTTTTCTCCAAAAAAAACATCAGGGACAGATTGATCTTCTGCAGAAAGTATTTGAATGGACTGCTGAGGACTGGGGCAAACTCATATTCTCCGATTAAGCCCATTTCAGAATATTGAAATTTTGGGTCCATGGCCTGGAAACTCCCTAGATCTTAATCCCATTGAGAACTTGTGGTCAATCCTCAAGAGGCGGGCGGACAAACAAAAACCCAATAATTCTGACAAACTCCAAGAAGTGATTATGAAAGAATGGGTTGCTATCAGTCAGGATTTGGCCCAGAAGTTGATTGAGAGCATGGCCAGTCGAATTGCAGAGGTCCTGAAAAAGAAGGGCCAACACTGCAAATACTGACTCTTTGCATAAATGTCATGTAATTGTCGATAAAAGCCTTTGAAACATATGAAGTGCTTGTAATTATATTTCAGTATATCACAGAAACAACTGAAACAAAGATCTAAAAGCAGTTTAGCAGCAAACTTTTTGAAAACTAATATTTATGTAATTCTCAAAACTTTTGGCCACGACTTTACACCTGCACTTGAGATGGAAGGTCCTGTGAATCCACCCCCATCACCGGGCACTAGATCCACACCACTCATGAGACTGAGCTGAAGACTTTGCTGGATAAAATTGTGGTTGTGTGCTGTGCTTTGACCAATACGTGTCCAAGTATTGTTGTGAAGGCGTCATGTTAGAATTATACACCATGCTCACATCTAATATGTAAATGTTTTTTGTTTTCCAAAAGATTTTGTAATGTCTCTTCTCACATGTAATGTTTTTTAGCCATGTCTGTAAATAAAATACACAAAGATTGAATGAAATTATGCCTCCTTTATCTGTATTAAGGAAGAATTGTGCAAAATCCACAAAAGTATTCTTTGGTTGCAAACACAATTACATAACTTAAATAGTAGTAACAACCAACTTAAATTCAGTTTCTTTACATATTTAACATGTAAATACATTTACATGAATACATTTACATTATAAAGAGTCCATAGAAATGATGAGAAACTGAAAATGTATGAGGTAGGTTGTGGGTGATAAGTTACAGACACATGACTCTTCTCTGGCTGGTGCGCTGCTGAGTCCCACGCAGCCTAAATGGAACCACTGTATAGGACAGTTCTGATTATCGCAAGCTAACATGTCATCAAGCTCTTCAGGCTGTCTGTAAAAGCACTTTTCACATGCCCTTCTTTTGGGCTGGAGGGTGTTACCTTGACCAGTCGCTCTGCTCGTAAGGACCGAGTCCTTTGATTCTCTTTATTTTCTCGTCATATCTCATCTTTGCATTTTGTTTTAGGCGGTATGGTCCGACAATGTTTTCTTTAGCCTGCTGCATTTTGTAGGATTATATTCTGTTTTTCACGCTAATTTTTCATTATTTTCATGCCAGAACACTAGCCTGCTATGGCAGACCATGTTAACTGGCCAAACATACCCATAATTCTTTGCGTTCTGATGACGTTGCCACCCAGTTGGTCACATGTGTTAGCGATCTCTATAGTCTTATATGATACTTTTCTTTTCCTGGGAAAGAGAGGGAGTGATAGAAAGAGTGAGAGAGTGAGTCTTTGAACAAGCACGCCTCTCCCTCTAGTTCTAGGACCTCTCCACTTTAGACACCTGAAGAAGGCCCACTTCAGAAGGTGTGAAACATCAAAGCTTCTGTTCAGTCACACACACACACACACACACACACACACACACACACACACACACACACACACACACACACACACACACACTTCCGTTCATTTCCCCCTCTCTCTGACACACAGACATTGGTAAATATTCTTGCATTGCTGTGACATCTTTCCTACCCTGCACTGGCAAAGAGTAAAAAAAAAAAAGTTATAACAAAGGAGATTGAGAGAATCTAGGACAATGCAATATCCTTTTTTTTTTTTCTTTTTTTTTCTGGTCAGCAGATTGGTTTGGACTAATGGGAAAGCAACAAAAATCAAGTATGTGGACAAAGACACATAGTGTCAGACAAATCTCTGATTGGAAATACACTTGAAAGCTGTGGTTAAATCCATTCCAGATTTGAACACTGCTGTATCACCAGGAGAGCTAGCTCCAAAAGATATATTCAACCATAGCATACTTACCACTGGAAATTAAAAGGCCCTCATGGAGCTCAAAACCTTGAGAGTAAAGCAATTTGTTTCGTGGAATGGGTGGTAACCGTCTGTTAGATAGGGAAAGCTCTAGTTTTAGCATGAAACTTGAAACATTATGTGCTGATGGTGAGTTTAATATGTCTATAATGTTCACATAATGTTGTGTGAGATATCACTATACCACGATTCCTTATGGCCATCATATCAGGGTCAGTATTGACTGTATAATCTGTCATCATTGGATGTGTAGATGCAGGTCTCTGAATGATGCCATTTGACTGCAGTAGCTTGTCATATTATTTCCACAATAGGCCATTCTCCTGAGGAACCAATAAAAAAGTTTCTGAAGTGGCCAGAAGGGGGCATTGTGGGTCTGTAGCATATAAGTTATCTGAATCTCTTGATAAATGGCAATGTGGTAATGAACCAAATTATAACTCAAACAGTTTCAGCCGCCATGACACAAATGACGCTGTCTAAAATGTGTATGTGAGAAGGGGAAATTATATGATTTAGACTAAGTAAAGGAACTGAATGAATTCTGGTTAAGTGCATGTTAGTGTGAGCGTGTCTATGTGTGAGGGTGGCCTGGCGTTAAATGAATCTTCCATTCCTAAACTGAGCTTTTTGGCTATTATTGCTTTTCAGGATTTTGGGCTAGCTCAAATGTCAGGGTTTCTCTTTTGGGTGGGATTGCAAGACACGGTCCAATCCCAGTGTTTGGGGAGCCAGGGGATGGCATGCTGAACACAGATAGGAGATTGTCCAGCCCTCATTTAGCCATTTATGATGCTCACTGCATGTCTTTCAGCCAGTGTAATGGGCTCTGTGTGTATGAATGATCTAGCTATACTAGCTGGAAAATCGCTGTCACAATGGTTTGGGTCCATATTAGATATGTATCATTCAACATCAGATGTTTAATAATTTCTGCCTATTTTACCGAAAACTTTTTGGTCATCTACTTACAGTTAATTATATATATGAACACTGTTAACTGTTGTGATTTTATTTATAGTAATTAATTATTATTATATGTTTTATAGTATTTTATAGAATTGTTATATTGCCCATTTATTTGTTATTTGTCATTTGAAAATATACATTTTAATTTAGTCTATTTTAGGGTTAGTCAGTAGTAAACATATTAAGCATAATATGCAAGAGAATAATATAGAAGAACAGCAGAAGTCGATAGGAAGTTTCCATTTAGATAGTAAGGTGAATATAGGTTTTCTCGATATGCTTTCAGACTCGTCGTTTGAAATGGTGTCATAACACTGAGACAGATGTACACCACACAAAAGATCATTTATTTGCTTGGAATCTTCCTTTGTTCTGCCACACATCTTAGCATCTTTTTATAAAGCTTGATCTGATCATCTCAGGGAACTCACAATTCACAAGGTGCGACTTTTCGACACAATGCATGACAATAGATGAAAGTCGATTCGTAAAACAGTTACAAATGATTACAGACAATATAATAGCTTCTGAATATATCCCTCAACATTTGATATACTGCAAAAAAAAAAAAAAAACACCAGCAAACCTCTTTGAATTCACCGCCCAGCTGCAGAGCTTTGCTCCAAATTGCATCCTTATGTCACCTGCCTGACTTTATCCCTTCAAATCCGTTGGCTGATTCTTTCTTTCTATTTCGTCTTCTCTAGATCCTCTCCAGCCTCTTTCAACCTCGTCTTTCTGGCCTTTGCGCTGTAGGGCCGTGGGGCTGCTCATGGTATGAAGCATCTGTCATGGACTAGAGGTGGCCAACCTAACATGTTCTCTGTGTTTGGCCCTGCAGTAATGGGCAGAAAGTAGCATCTCACCTGCCCTGCCCTCGCCTTTTCTCTCAGACTGAGCAGTCGTTACTCTAGTAGTGGGTGGAGCGACCTAGAGCAAATGTTCCTCCATCTCTTCATTAAGAGAAAATGAGCTTTTTATTCTCTCTGGATTGTGACCCTGCTGACGAGATGGGTCCCTGAGATGGCAAGCCTCGTGTAATAGAGCTACAGCAAAACCCATTCTCGTTCCGTGTCTCTCTTTCTTCCCTCTGTGCTCTCCATTTATTTTGTGCTCCCGCTGGCCTTCTCGGCCTCTAACCCCTGAGTGAGTTTAATTGCTGCTTTCCTGTTAAACTGCCAAAGCCTGAGAGGATGGAAAGAGAATAAAGAGAAATGATAATAGAGATAATCATAAAGATTAATGCGAGGGAAAAGAACTCCAACTGTTTACGCGGTGCTGAGGAGCGGCGTGAACTAATTTACACTATAAACACTTCTCTTGGGCACCGCTCTTTTCTTTTTCATCGTATCGTTGCGTTATTGTAATGCTTACGTGAACATTGCTGACAGTTTCTGAAAACGCTCAAACCTGATCAGGAGCAGCTCCAAAGCAGCATTTAATTAGTCATGTTTTATGGGCTGTCTAGCCTCATGCAGAAGACACAGGTAAAAAGCTCTCAGGGCTTGATGAATGGCAAGGTTATCCGAGGAGCGCTTTTATTATCTGAGGTAAATCTGCTATAGGACACCATGAATGGGATGAGAATAAAAACACATGCTCGCTTGTGTTTTATGACAGCATCCACAGCTAATATATCCAGAGCCGGACAGTAACGGAGTACATTTAATTGAGTACAGTACTTAAGTACAATTTTGAGGGATCTGTACTTTACTCGAGTATAATTTTTGGGAAGTACTCATGACTTTACTCAAGTAAATTTGAGAGGCAAATATTGTACTCTTTACTCTGCTACATTTCTATCCATAACCGTAAGTACCCGTTACTTCTTCGGCCCCGTCCACATGGTGACAGAGTTTACCCCAGTCCGATCTTTTTTTTTTCCCTCGTCCCAAGAAATATCCGCGTCTACAAAAACCACGAAACGATGTCATATACATGCCAGACCAGCATGTGGCGCTGTAATTCTGCCACACAGATACACTTAAAACGGAGAAGAAGACATGGATTGCTCATAAACCTTACGCGTGGTACACAAACGAACATGGGACAATACATTTATTAATCCGTGTTAATGTTAGTTAATAAAAAGACAATCGTTCAGTGTTTGTTCATGTTTTTGTTGTTGTTACGTGACATAGCGGTGTCTGACTAGGGGCGAGATGTGGGCTAATGATGTCATCGTGGACGATGTGCCTATCCGATAAAAAATGTGTGCGTATTCACAGAAACGGGTCTCCGTGTGGACGAAAAAAAAAGGAAAAAAAAGAAAAGAAGATGCACACAGAGTTGTCACACATAGATTGTGTGTGTGAGATTGGTGTTATTCAGCTGAAAGTATTTTCTCCTGCCTTTTGCCTGTATGTCAATGTGAGAGAAAGGGGCTTAATACTGTCACTCAAATAAGCTGAATTTTTTATTAATTCTTTAATCATTATTATTTTCTCTTCTATGCTGCGTGTATAACACGGTCAGGTTCAGAGGTGTGTCAGAACATTGCTATATTGCCTTCTTCGCTGATTTAGGTTTATTGATTTGATTGATGAAAAAACATAGAAACTCACATGTACACACAATTTTTAGCTGAATTGTCTTTTCTGATATTACACATTAATGTTAAGCTGAGCATTTGCTTTGATGTTTTTGAGTATGCGGTGTGTTTAACACAGTCAGGTTCAAATGTGGGTGCAAACAATCCATTAAAACTAGCAGAGGTTTGTCAGAGCGTTGCCATTGTGCTATTGCCTTGTGGGCAAGTGAGAAATGTTAAATAAAGCAACATGGTAAAAATATGAAAATGACTTGATTTTACTTTCAATTCCTTTTATATTCCCCAAGGTATTAACATTTTTCATAACTCCATGTAGGACGTTTCTGTACATAAATGTAAGCACTGTGGCAGTAGTAATGCAATATTTAGAAAATGTACTCTTGTACTCAAGTACTTTTAAAAAAAAGTACTTCAGTACTTTTACTTAAGTAGACATCTGACTGTAGTACTTTTACTTGTACTTGATGTACTTGTACTTGTGGTATCTGTACTTTTACTCAAGTAATGAAGCTGTGTACTCTGTCCGCCTCTGAATATATCAAGGATCAGAAGTTTACGGTTGTTTTTGTATAGTGAGATAATCTAAAGGGCTGTTGTTAGACTTGTTTTACATTAAATTACTTTTTTTATTATTTTTTTTATGTGATTACAATATCAGAAGCGGTTTTGCATTAGCTTAAACAACATTAAACATTAAGCAACTTAGACTAAGCTAAAGACCATTTTAGAAAGGCTAAACCAACTTGGATAGGTTTAAACATAAATTTATCATTTTAATTACTTGTATTATTCATATATGATTTATATTGCATTTATTTTATTATTTGTTTATTTCAGCAGGATGCCCAGTCAATCTTCTGATCAGCTGACATATGGCCAGAAACCCTCTAAAACCAAGCAACCAAAAACAGGCTGACCGAAGGGTTATTAAAGAACAGATACCAGTAGATGTTTTTTTCTTTTTCTTCAAGGTTATTGAATTTGTATTGGATGAGACTATGTGACCTTTAAAGGAATATTTCACCCTAAAATTAAAATTCTGTTATCTTCTCTCTTATCGTGCCAGTGGGATTTTTTTCCCGCAGTTTGGAACATAAAAGGAGATGTGCAATAGAATGTCCACGCTGCTCTTTTTTTATACATCAGAAAAAAGATTCTGACCAGGGGCTGTCATGCACCATGAAAGTATATTGTCCAAAAAATCTTCTTTATTGTTCCATGGAAGAAAGAATACAGATGACACGAGGGCAAGGAAATTGATAACACTTTTGGGTGAACTATTCCTTTAATGTTTGATTTGTACTTTGGATTACAATATGGCAGTCAAAAGGCACTGAACTTCAAATGCAATTTTAACTCTTTGAGTTGCTTTACACAGAGTGACCAGGTGTTTCTAATTTGATTAATTAGCGGCTGTTAAATGAACTGAGACATTGTTTGTAATACACACCCTGATGAAGGCATGTAGCCGCAACACGTAGGTGTACCTCTCACCAATTTTTTAAAAAAGCCAGCCAAGAATGTAATAAAGGCTTTTTAATTTTTTCACTGAGATATTCGAGTGCCTTGGAGTTCTTGTCTTCAGCAATTTTAAAGTTATTAGATAAACCTAAATATACAAATTTTTCCTGTATAAATTGTAATTGAAAAGTGTATAGTTTATTTTTTGGAAACTTACATCAATAACTTCAAAAATCAGCCAGTTTTACAGTTAAAAGACCTGATTTCTTACTATTTTTATACCTCTTTTGGCGCTCACTTTGGAATCAAGAAAATCTGATCAAAGCGGAGAAATATTGCGTGTATCCTAGCAGCCAAAAGTTGAGAAATCATCTACTTCAGCCTTAATATGGCGGATTCGCCTTAAGGTGCCAATTTCTCTCAACACCTCCATTTGGATACTTTGAATTTGTTCACTCACTTTATTTAGAACAATAGTGTGAAGATTTAACTTCACAGAAGAAGCAGTTCAGCGGCACTAATGTCCTTGAATACACTTGCTTTTACTGTGAACGCTTGATTTGTGGCCAGGGGGTCCTGTTCCTGCGATATTGCTTAACGTAAACGTGAGTAAACGTAATCTTGTGAACATCGCTGAATAAAGCTCAATGTGAGTAGTCTCCCGATATTTACTCCCTCTGGCAGTTCATTTTACATTTTATTATGCCTCATAAACAGAGCGAAATGAAAGCTCGTTCCATGTATGAGCATCTATGAGTAACAAACAGTGCAATCGGATGATTTGATGGCCCGAGTGATTGATTTAGAGGAAGGTAAATTAGTCTCGCTGGATGTGTATGAGTCCGGGTCACCTGCTCTCACTGTACAGGCGGGGGAATATATTTAGAATATGGCATGACTAATTCTGGCTTTCATTAGGTTTACTTTTATGTTTGGATGCCACATATGCAGATAAGCTTCACATGTGAACAGTGAAACGTGTATTGGACTGTTTTTAGAGATGCATGTGCACAGTGCCTTTCCTCCCACCACCTATAAATAAATCATGCCTTTCTCCTGTCTCAAGACATCAGCGTTGACATATATACTTAATCACTGAAATATGTAAATCAACTGAATACCAGAGGCTTTATGTTCTGAAATTATTATAAAGGGTCGTGAAAGTGTGCGTGTGTGAGGGAGACGCTGATAGAGAGTTGAAGAATGAAATCTAGGCTTAAAAAAAGAGGGGGATCTGAAAGGAATAAGCTTGAAATGGGATTCATTTAAATAGACCTCACTAATTTTGTCCAACATTAATTTGAGCTATTTAAATCATGTTAGTGTGCCAATTAGCTGACCTAATCTTAGCTAGCTGAAACGCCCTGCCATGATTGCGGAGTTATTTGTGTATCTGTTAGTAACTCTAATTCAGTCTGACTTCTCTTGGCTGTGAAGACGGCCTTTCACGTACACACATATACGCTGTCAAGCATTAATTGGCCCTGCTAATCATTTATGAGCACTAAGTTCATTACATTTGCTAAGTCGCCATGGCGTCCACACCTCTAAACACGCATGACTGCTTTAAACACTCTCGGTCACAAGCCAACACATATGATATTAAGTGGTTTAACGTGTTAGTGGTGTCCTATTTGAGGAGGTAACGTTTAGTTATGAGGTGCACAATTCAATTACCGGGAAAGGTACAAAATGCTGGAGAAATCTAATTTGCTCTCCATGCTAAATGACAGGGATATTTGAACGGTAAGCAGATAGGCTGTTTGATCTTCACACAGGTTGTGGTGTGTGTTAGATCGCTCCTGGTAATTAAGACTCCTATCTGCAGTGTTACTCTGCCTTCTCCTCGGTAATGTGAACAAATATGATTAATGGGAAGAAAGAGTGACTGAATGAGGGGAGGAGAAAGATATGGAGAGAGAGAGAGAGAGAGAGAGAGCAAAATAAAAAAAAATAAAAAAACACTTTTCAGTAAAATTGTTGGAAACAATGAATAGGTTATAATTAGGAACTGGTTCCAATAATATATATACACACATTAAAATAAAAAAAATTGGGTGGATTAAGATTTTTAAAGTTTTTGTAAGTCTCTTATTCTCACCAAGACTGCATTTATTTTATATATATATATATATATATATATATACAAAAAAATTATACAATATTTTTACAATTTAAAATAATTGATTTGTATTTTAACTTATTTTAAAATAATTCAATATAAATGTAAATGCTGCAGTGTATTCATGTGATGGCAAAGCTGCATTTTCGGCAGTCATATAATTGAAATCACTCTAATATTATCAATGTTGCAAACAGTTGTTTCCTAATAGATTTTTGGAAACCATGATTATTATAATTTTTTTTTTCAAGATTTGTTGATGAATAAAATGCTCTAAAGAACAACATTTATTTGAAGAAGAGATATTTTGTAACAAATGACTTCTCTGTCAATTTCGAACAAGTCACACATCCTTGCTTAAAGTTAAATGAATTAAGCAAGGATGATTGAATTAAAAGTAAATTAGTAAGTAAATAAGTTTATACAGTAAGTCTATATGTAGTACACCATTTATTTGTATTCATATATTTTATATTTAAGACCAGTTAATGGTTTGAAAATATGTAAAAAAATGTTAAAAAAAAAAAAAAAAAAAAAAAAAAAAAAAAAAAAAAAAAAATTTTATATATATATATATATATATATATATATATATATATATGAAGAGTTCAGATGCAAAAGCCTCTAAATGCTATCAAGCTCCTATGCTAAGGTTGAGTCATTTAATACATTAAATGTATTTCTCATATTTTATATGTTCTGTTGAAATCTGAAATTATCTCATATGGCAACAAATTGGTAAATGTAGAGAATACAATCATGCATACTCTGAAGCATAACTCCACTTAATCTCTCAAAAATGGTGTAGAGTGTAATTTTGCAAGAAAAGTACCTTTTCTTGACCTCTTCTTGTTGGCACTTTTCAGACTTTCTTGCAAATTTATTTTTCCCTCTTTTGTCTTCATCTCCTCTCTTCAGAATGCTGTTAGCCTCTGGCCTTCTCCTCTTCAGTCCCATGCCAATCTCCTCAGAGGGCATCTGTACACCCTGAGAGAGCAACGATAATTGGTTACTGTAAATGCGTAATAGTGTAACTTTCTGTTTGTTGGTTGTAAAAAGCATGCACCTGTTTTACAAAGAAGCAAAGGGCTTTTGTTTTTGTTACCTCAGATGTTCTGTCTTTGAGCTTTTGCATTTTAATGACTGATAATAGTCACTGCAAATAATTAGTCTCCTTTTCCCCTTGTCTCTTTCTTCACTCCCAGGAGAAAACAAAAGTTTAACTGGAAGAATGCTCAGTGAGAGAGAACAAATGATTCCTCCGCACCTGTCCTCTTGAGAGAGGGCGAAACAAGTATTTCCTTTGAGTAATATAGTAACACATAGCATAATAATTCCCCAGTTTTTTGAAGTACAAGCTAGAAAAAGGACATTGTAATAATGTCATGAATAACCTTTAGGAAAAGAGACATCCATGAAAGCAGAACAGAAAGAGAAAGTTGTCAATTCTGTTCAAGAAAGGCAAAGGCAAAACAATTGCCTGCAGGGTTAATTATCACAAAATGATGTTAATTTCTGTGTCAAGTGTGGCATGGAATACAACTTAACGTTACAGTTTTGCAGATAGAGACAGATCGGGTGATGAAAGAGAATAGTAAAAGGAATAATTATAAAGTGGAGAGCATCACTCTTCAAAGAGTTTTTTTTTTCTTTTTTTCTTCTTCATTTAAGTGGTGTCAGTGCTATAAATTGCTTTCTCTGTTATATATTTCAAGTTCAGGTATGAAAAACATATAAGATCTATAATGTAACCAATTCATCTGATTTATGTAATTTGAATAAGACTACATATGCAAGTGAAACTCATCAAGGAAAGGGAGCTGGAAAGTGTTTTTTCTCTGTCAGACTAACCTCAAACCCATAAACATCTTATTGAAAGAAGAACAGTTTGCCCACATTGGATCAGCATCTCCAATAAACAGTCAGATCCGGAGAACTCTGCCCTAAAGCAGGTATGAGGCTCCATATTGAAATACTGGATTTAAACAATAGAAAAAGACAATGTTGCAAGGTCCACTCAAATCCCCTTAAAGATCCACAACAGCAGCTGGACACACAAAGGGATTTTGCAGGCTCTACTGCACAGCTTAGGCAATTGTCACACAGTAACTATTGATTTCTGTTTTTTTTTTTTTTTAAAAATACTGCATAGAATTTCTGTAATTGGTCTGCGAGGCATTAGCAAATAAAAAATGGCAAAAACAACAACAAAAATGTCTGATTGCTAGGAAATCCGCAATTAAACCTGGAGTTTCTCGTTGAGCAATGACAGTTACTAAAATCAATGATTTGCACCAATGAACAAAAGTTACAAGTGAGGTCAAGAGAGAAAAACACATTTAACTGATTTGATTTTTTTTTTACCCCGTGTGCTCCATGTCAACATTTTTAGATTAGGTTGAAGCAAAGAGTCACAAGAAGCTACATGTTTTACCATAGTTAATGGATTTTCTTATAGGCACTACGTGAAGGAGATTTATTGGTTTTTACAGCAATATTTTGAAAAAACATACAGTTAATCAATATCACACAACCTAGATGTGGTGTTATGAATATCAACAATGACCACAGGTAATCACATCTGTTGATATTCAGATCAGTGGTTCAATGCAGATGAGATATTGCTTTTATACAGAATCAATAAATGAGATGGTCATATTGAGTAACTTTCATTTAGACATAATATTGCCTGTTTTACTGTATAATTTTGCTTTGCTAATTTAAAAAAAGAAACAAAGTCAAAGCACAATAGACTGGGTGGTGGTTGGGCTAGCCTATATCAGTTACACAATAGCACTTTATAACAGATATAGGCTTATGTTTTATTTGTATTTTTTATTTTATTTTTTTGAAATATTTCCAAACGTGTTTATATCAGGAAATACCTCGATCCTCAAACATGTGTAAGTAAATGCGTTTTGCACCAGTTTGTTATTTGATTTGTATTTAATGTGAATTTAATAACAATATTGTAAGTTGCTAACATTTTCATTTTACAGAGAGCAAAGAACATTTACATTACCAAAGAACATTTTCACTTAAGCCTAGCCAGCATTAAGGTACTCTCAGAAACTCCCACTTAAATCGCTGAAGCAGTTTACACTGTGAAATTAATACATTTGTATTTTGTTGTTTATAATTCAGTCATTGAGCAAGTGAACAAAACCTTGTTTAAGCGATGACTCATCTGAATGTCTCTGATTGGCCATTGCATTCATAAGCTCAAAATAATTGTGTGTGATTGGTTATAATGCAGCGCTTTACAGACGCGGTTGTAGCAGCATCAGTCAAAGTGCGAACGCACATTTAAATTTAGCAGCTGATGCTGTGCTGCACTGAACAATTTAATCACACCGGTGTGACTGTATCAAATATATATATATATAATATATATATATATATATATATATATATATATATATATATATATATATATATATATATATATATATATATATATACGTATATAGTATTTGGCTATTTTTTTGTATTTTGGAAGTTGCATTTAAAATCCACTTGACTCAGAAATCTGAATGGGCATAACACCTCTTAATGGAAGTGTTGTATCATTTCATATTCAGAGCTGTCTTTTTTATAATAATTAGTTCTAAGAATAATTAATTTCATGTGCAACATTTTTTTTTTGTTTTCTGTTAGATTAGTTATGGATCTTGGTACTTTGGAAAGGCCTTTCCATTATTCACAAACCCATTTTCTACAAAGACTACAGAAACATGCCCTGTTGCATTCACTGGCTTTTCTTTAATGTTGAACATAATGAACCTTGTATTAAAATGCTGTGAAATGCTCTTTTAATGGAGGAGGCTGCTGAGGGTTTAAACAAACCTTTTTTCCACACCAGCACTTCGACTAACACATTACATGCTCACCAAAGTCTGAACATGGTGTAATTGTTTATAATGAATCATATAAGGGATGCATAGGTCTATTTCCTTATTTCCCTAATTGCAGTTTTGAATTACAATCTGGTGAGACATTATATATAGCCATGTTATGCATAATGGACTCAATTTTTAATTTTCGCTTGCTGTATTTGTTCCTTATTGACACAGGACAAATGGTTAACAATAGATGTCTCAAGAAAACTGGCCACATATGGCATTAGGTCCACTTTAAAATAATCTTACGCCTGGCCACGTTCCTCTGAAGTCTCATGCGAGTGCCTGCACACGGTCTCACTGCTAAATATTCTCTTTAGCGAGGAGTGTGCGCAGTTCGGATATGAAATGCATGGCATGGCATCTTATTGAACCAAATGATAAAAGAGTGCCACTGCTAAAACCCAGAGGGCCTCCAATGCTTTCATTTAGTGAAGGGGCAGCTGAAGCCAAATCTATCATTAATAAGAATGAAAAAGAGGAAAAGAAGATATATTCTAAACTGACAGGTCTAATAAGATATGCTTCAACTGTTATAACAAAGTAGGGTCAAAGTTGCTCCCTTTGTATAAATTATTTAATTGTGTTTATTTATTTAAACCGAGCTCAGCTTGGTTTAACAACCTATTTCACAGGCATTGTATAGTGTTTATATACAGATGATCTCATCGATACATTCTGTTCAGCTTTCAGTTGTTATATAGTCAAATTTATATAATATGAATATGTGGCATTTTCTGCAGTTCAAATGTTTTCCCGATGATTTTTTTTTTTCAGCAAACATTTCATTGGAATATTTTATTGGAATACAGTTTAGTAATGTCCTTGCAACCTGTGCCATTTGAGAGAATGCAAGTATGTGTGTGTGTAATTTTAGTATGTCCTCATTAAGTAGCGGTGGCTGTGCTGGGTCAGGGCTGCTGGCCTCATTTAAAATCTAAATGCTCAACATTTCTCCTTTCTCTCTCCCTTGCTCCCCTTCTCATTCTCATTTAAATTTTTCTTGTCTTATTTCATTTTCCTCCCCGATGTATCGATTCCAATTAACACCGTCTTCATTATCTACCTTGTATCTCTTTCTCTACTTCTCTGCTTTTCTGTTTCTGTTATGTCAACCTGTTACACATTCTCCCTGTCTCGGTTTTGCTTCTTTGTCTTCAGACTGTCAAAGCTGATTTGTACTTTAGTGAAGAATGCTCTTTTTATCTTATAGAGATATTATTCATCGTATAGCCCTCGGGGAATCAAACACCTACATGGATTCCACTCTTAGTCTTTGTGATGTACTTCTTAATAGGGATATAACAACTTAGTTTGACAAATACTCTTCTGCATAAGCAAAACAGAGCAGACACCCGAACATATATATATATATATATATATATATATATATATATATAGGAAAATAATGAAAACGACACATGAGAAGAAAAAAAAAGAAACAATAAAAGAAAGCAACACTAGTAATTTAGCTGAATGCTTTTTAGTGCTGCATGTGTTTATGAAAAGTAACTATTTAACATAGTGGTTCTGACAGTCACAGCACAGATGTGTGCATTCTAAAGTGGCATGCAAATGACAGAAATCCAGAGATGTGCGGTGCAAAAGTTTTGAGTTTCTGTAATGGCTACAAACTACAGAATGAATGAATAGTGGAATGCAAATAAATTAAAGCTAAGCAAAAACAATGGAAACAAAATGTGCTCAACATTATGCATTATCCTTTTTAAGAGTTCCAGTTTCACAAAGGCAGAACTTGTGTATTAACTTACCAAGAGGCTAAAGTTATAAATTCAGTCTGATTTTTGTTAGTGTTCATATATATTTTTACATGAAATATCACATGTACATTTTTGTATGTACACTGTAATGTACTATGGACAAATTAACATCATCATAAAGTATTAATGCAGTCACATCTTTAGAAATATTTTTGTTCCTTTAAATTATATTCACAGTTTTGTTCAAAAATTAATGTAATACATTTTTGCTGTGTCAGAAGTGGTCCTTAAATAATGTGAGACTAACACGTTGTGTTTGAGTAGACTAGATGGAGTATAAAGTCCTTACATGCATTTGTCTTGTGCTTGCAGATGATGCACCAGCGTGCACATTCATATTTTCACATCGGTGGTCCTGATAAGTTTACCTGCACAGATGGCAGACAGTGGCCAAGATAAATCAAACACTTTGAAAGTTAAAGTCTCACATCAAGACTGAACAAGAGAGATGATGTGTTCCAGGTTAATTTTCTGATGTACTATTGTTGTTGATGAACATTGTGTTAGAAAGTACAATGTCATATTTGAGATGTCCAAGTTTAATGGGTGTAAACAAGAACATGGACAGTCAGCAGATAGCTTCATGGAAATATTAGAATAAAAGATGTGGCACTTCAAGAAAAAAAAAAGAAAAAAGAAAAACTCCAACAGGACCCAGAGTTAATGTTAAACAGAAGCATCAGTCAAGTGTAACAGAGTGAGACAATGAAACAGCAGCATGCTTTGGTGGAGCACTTCTCCACAGACTGAAGAAAATATGTTGATGCAGTGTCATGCCCAGTGATGAGAGAAAAAAAAAAAAAAATTAATTCATAAACTCAGGATGGCACACTTATATAACACTAAATTGGGACATTATCTTATTCAAAATAGATATAAGCACTGCAGTCACAGCTATTCCCACAAAGCTATTTGAATCCTGGAGGGATGGGCTTCTGATAGCAACAAAGAGACTTTCTAGCTCCAGTATTATTGCAGCTTATGTATTGAATAGATATAGTGAAACTTGCTGAAGAGAAGTTGATTATTATTATTATTATTTTTTTTTTTTCTAAAGTACAAGGTCTCTTATCTACTCCAAAACAATTTTGCTGCTTGTTTAATTTATTAGCACAAGCTAAAGCAACACAGTTCTTGAATATCTCATTATGTCCAATCCACTTACATTTGTAAAATGGAAGTTGACCTAATCCGTTTGTGTTGTGACTACATTAATCATTTTTGCTGCCATTTCGCTTCTAGTTCCCAGGATTCTGCATGTGCCTGGATTGGAAGAGTAAATGTTGAAAGTTTTGTTTTAGTAAAGGGAAACAGCTGTTAGAATTTATTGTTCAGGTGTGTTGGAGATTTCTAAGAGGTTCTGTTATGTTGGAGCTTTTGTGGTTGTCACTGTTGAAGAGTGTAGCCTGTGTTTAGGTCGTGGGTGGATATGTGATGATGACTATGTACCTCTACTAATGCCAGTGTATTTATACCTGTCTCTTTATATTTGCTCCTTTTATACCTTGCATTTAGTTATAAAATACTTATATTTAGCATGTGACAAAGTTGTGCTAGCTCTTTTTTTTTTTTTTTAATAGTCAAGATTATGGATCAAGAAGAGTGAATTACTTTCAGTTGAAGCCTAAGTTTCTTCATAGTTTGAGTCAAATAAAACTAAGATCTTATCGAGTTATGATTATTTTTCTTCAACTATAACTTTCAATGGCCATAACTTTCCATAAATGTCTGTTAAAAATTCAACTTTGAAGATTTTTTTTTCCCATGAAAAAATCCTTACCAAGTAACCAACCCCAAACTTTTGAACCGTACTCTATTATCACCATTTTTAAATCACAGATTGAAACCATTTGTTGAAATTAACAAACAACTTTCTTTCTTTCTTTTTTTCTTTCTTGCACATAAAACTTTGTGTGAGTTTATAATAGAGGTAAACTGGAAAACTTCTTTTTATTTTCATATTTATATTTGAAAATTCCTTTGACTACGTCTAAATCCAAAATCCTTTTATTTTATTTTATTTTATGCAGATTTTGCTGATGTCATGCATTCACGTCCCTGTGCAGAGTGCAAATTACATTGGGGGAAAATATAAGGAGGAACTACAGCATATAGAAAAAATGAGATTAATTTAAAGGATAGAATAGCCAATCGAATGGTGTGCAGGTTATGCCCAAAAAAAAAAAGAATAGAATATCTGTTGATTTAACTAATCTCAGAGAAGCATATACTATCATCAATAGCTCAGTGGAATGGAGCAACAATCTTTTTTTTTGTTGTTTTTTTATTTTCTTTTTTTTAAAGTTAGATACACAGTCCAGCATTTGGCACAGTGTGGAGAAAGTTTATCACACCATTTGGCTCTGCTCTTACCCTTTGGCACCAGCTCTAGTCCAGAACTCTTCCAGAGATGCATGTCTCAACTCTTAGATGGACTAACAGGAGTGATCTGCCAGGAGGGTGATTTGTTAGTGTGTGGAAAGATAAAATCTAACATGATGAGCAGCTTACACTGGTCCTGTCACGACTTTGGAAAACAAATCAAACTCTAAACACAATGTGCTCTTTAGCTTATTCTGAAGATCTCTTTGTAGTACACAAAGTGTTTTGGATGATAGAAGCAGAATGTTTAAAATATAGGATGAATTTTAGAAGTTTTTGTGCATGAAATTTTATGTAAGGTGTATTGAGTCTGATTACTCAGAGCCAATAATTTTATCCATATTATCTAGGTAGTCCAGGGTAATGCTGTGATCTTTAAAAGAGTGCGACCGTTTTCGGTCATTGATTATTACTTTTGGAACATCACATAGCTGAAGGTGTAATCCAGGCCACTGAACGATATTTTCTCCAGAGATTGTAATACGTGATAATGGTCCACAATTCTTATAAATTGAGTTTCAGCCTTTTTGTGCAGACTGTATAACCAGTAGCTATACTTTGTCCAAAGTAATGAGGGTTGTGAAAACAATCAAGGCCATACTACTGAAGAATCATGATCCTTACCCAGCACTCTTGGCCTGCAGCTATAACATGGTCCCTAACCAGCTGAAATGTTAATGGTTGGGAAGTGGAAATCTCCAGTACCACAGGCGACAGCACAACTTTAGCCACAGTGGCCCAACAGGAGAGTATTAGAGCAAAAAGAAAAAAATTGACAACTGAAATTAACTCAGATGCTGAACTTTAGCATGCGATTCTGTGGCTGTTGTTTCAGACTGCGTGTTTACCAGAAACTACGTGTTTAACATTTGATCCCTAGAGAATGTAAAATGTAGTTAGATGTTCTAACAGATAGATATGAGCATGTGTGAGAATTTTAGGTAGAACAAACATATAGTGTGAGTCTTGGTCATTTATTTATTATTACAGTGGTACACCACATAAACTATTGATGTCCTGATGGCTGTTTACATTGCATTCATATACTGTACAATAAATTATTGTGGGCCAAGTAGTTATAATTTATGAAGTTCAACATAAATGTTTGCTTTGCAGGTTTGTACACTATTTAGAAATGAATTAAGGGATTTGGGGATTATTTTCTTTTTTTAATCAAGTCTCATGTTCACCAAGCCCGTATTTGATCAATAGTACAGTAAAACAGTACGGCTGTTAAATATTATTACAATTTATTCCACTTATGTTTTAATATTTTAAATGTAATTTATTCCTTTGATTTCAAAGCTGAATTCAGGATTCTTTAACTAGAAATGTCAAAAGCACAACATTTATTTGAAATGGGGATCTTTTGTAAAATTAAAAATTAATTTGCTGTCACTTTTGATACATTTAATGCATCCTTGCTGAAATAAAAAGTATTTCTTTATTTAAAACCTTTACTGAACCCAAACATTTGAAATGTAATGTATATGAAAATAGTTGTCATGTACTTCAAATTATTTGAATAAAAGTATATAAAAGATTGTAGAGTACTGTATGTATAAAGTATTTATGGACATATCATTCGGTATTTTTTGATACTAAATTAATTTTCACAGAATTTATTCCATATACTAAAATTGTCTGATGGCTATACTGAAAAAGGCTCATTAATTGAAATTTCAGATATTATTATGTTTTGTCACAAAATGTGTTGGACTTATAAAATTCTTGTCATTTAGATCCATATTAGTATTGAATGGCCTATTCAATTCAAATTCTAGCTCATGAATTGACAAGGGAGACAATTATTAAATTCTGATTTTTAAAGAACTCTGATACCTTGACTGAAATAAGTAGCTGTGAATAAATTTATGTGGCAAGGGCATACATTTTAATGCTAAAGCTCTGTTTATCGAACAAAATCCACTGACAGTATTAATGCAACTAACAGGGCAAACTGGTCATAATTTGTGAAATAACATAGGCCAAAGACTCTCCTTTTCCCATGTTAGAAACATTTGAGAGGTAGAAGCACAACAACTTCTACTAATGGAACAGCAGCTAGTCTTGGGATTATATGTCCTCAGAGAGATGCATGCACAAGGCTGCACATCCCACAGTGCAACAGTCACACCGTTAATTAGCCAAATTAGTCAGAGGAAATCAAACTCTGGGTTGACACATACACATTGCCATGACAACGGCACACAGGAAATGAGGAGAGAAAGCTGGAGCATCAGGTTTCAGCACACAGATGAACATACGGTGACACACATATAAACACACACACACTTGCACTCTGCTGTCCATCCCTCACCAGCTGAAAGTTGATTAAAAACTATTATATCTATACTTGTCCTATAAATAATTCATGGGTGCATAATTACTGCAGGTTAAGAAAGGGAGAAATGATTTAATTTAGCCACAGGGTGTGAGTCTCACAATTAGAGCTGGATAAATGAAGATGATCTGATTACAATGACAGTACTGACCCTCACGCAAGACGACAGGGAAGGAGAGAAAGGGAGAGCGAGATAGAGAAAGACTAGCCATCAAAAAAATAAATAATAATAGCTATAATAAGCCTTGACATTGAAGAATCGTGAAAGTCCAATACACACCTTGCTTACTGACATAATGGCTGGCATATTTAATATATGGTAATTAGGAAAAGTCTCATCTGCATTGGAATGTTTTTTTGAAGTAGCCATCTGTGTGAAAATTATGAATTCCAGTTGGAAAAAGTGATTGGAAAGTCATAAGTTTAAAAGCATTTATAATTTGACGGTTCAAGGGCTGACCGTACATTTGAGGAATTGCGGGTCAGGTTATGAATTAACACAGAGGGATGTGATAAATTTAAAAGTTCTCAAATATGTGTGAAAAATAAATTATGAATCACCTTCTGCAATTTGATAACTATACTGAATACTGATACTATAATAATATGTCAGGCCTTCGCTATAACATCATGCCATCCGTTTTCTATCATTTTAGAGACAGTATTTGCTATTAGTCAGATTATACTTCCAGAAGAGAGACTCTTTTATATCTTATAAAAAGGGTCAAACCGATACTAAGATAAAGTCTAAGCTAAGTCCTTGTTTCTCAAAGGTTCCACGTTTCCTCACAGTGGTGGTTTTTAGGTTCATATTTCATGGTTCTTTTTAAGTGTCCTGGGCCATAATCTGAATAGAAAAGTCTTTTCATCAGGGTCTAAATTCAGAGTAATCACTGGTATAAGATAGATGCCATTATGCTAATGATAGACTGCTGGCCTACTTCAGTGAAGAAATTAAAGTCCTCACCTTTCTAAGCAGCAGAATATCTTTACATTTTATTTTTAAAGACTGCCTTTAGAGTATTAGAGTTAGGAAATTTATATTTTGGAAAGAGTTCTACGCCTATAAAGGTATTGGGTTCTGTGAGGCTAAAAATGGATAGATTTTTAGCCTTGAGTGTGTGAGATGAAGGGCAGAGAGAAGGAGAGTGTATGAAAGAAGCTACGCTAATTGAAACAGAAGAGGTGCTAAGTAACCTGCAATGCTTGAGGGTTGTTATTGCTGTCAGTGTGAAGCACAAAACTTACTTCCAATGTTGCAAAAATGAATGACACTTTTGTGCCACAGTAAGTCAAGGAGACACTGCTCTGAGGCCATTTTCATGAATAGAGTACAAATTAGGGCCTGAGACTTAAGTCGTATATATATATATATATATATATATATATATATATAGCCTGGTGGAACGATACATGTATTTGTACCGAACCATCAGGGTATCTCGGTTGTCTATCACAGACTGACGATGGAGTTTACTTTAAAGGCTTGTGCACTCAACTGTTTGCAAAAATGGAGCTTTGTGCTCCTGTATCCTACCTCTCTCATTTGTCACAAATCCAATATTTCGTATTTGCAATGTATCTGAATGATAAACGTTATTTATTATGTAAATTTCAGCCTTTGTGTTTCAGTAGCATTCCAACGGTGATCACTTCAACTGTTTCCTTATACCAGAACAATCAACTTTATACACTTACTGTCTCATTAAAAATGCATCACTGTATAAAACTCTGCTTTTATTTATGTGTACACTCACAATAAAGTCAAAACATTGTGCTTTTAAAAAAATAAAGAAACAAGGATGTCACTTTCTGCCATTTGAGTTTCCTTTCTGTGAACCAATGAAGTCTGTCATAAAAATAAACTGAAATTCAATTAACTTCACTTCAGTTTAATTCAATTCCAATAACTTTATTAATCCCAGGGGAAAATTGCTTTCCATGCTACAATTGCTCTCAAAAAGAAAGAATAAAAGGAAAAAGAAAATAATAAAATGAATAAATGCTCATTTATAAATACATAAAGAAATAATAAAGAATAATAAAGAATATACCAATAAAAATGGTAGTTTTGATCAATCTAAAATTAATTAGGTGTAATAGAATGACAAATGTTGTGTATAATAAGTCCAATGTGATAATGCTAATTGAATACAGTAGTTATATAGTATATATTGCAAACTAATCTAGTATTATTAATAAATAAACAATAATAATAACTTGCATTGCACATGAAAATCCCTTACTGCACATAAATATATGTGATATATATATATATATATATATATATATATATATATATATATATATATATAACATTATGTAATAATAATTAGTATTTTCACATCTAGGTGGAATTTTGTACATTTGTACTACTGACTGAAACCGAGTAAAGTCGTTTTTTTTTTTTTTTTTTCCTGTTGTATCAAAATCGGATCGTTCTGTGACCCCCCTACAGAGATATGTACCTAACCGTGTACTGTTCCACCCCTTATACATACCAATAAGTACATATCATTGCAGTTTCTACAAAATAAATGAACACTAGAGGCAGTAAAACTCCGACACCTTTATTCCTTTTCACACTAATTTACAGAGTTTTGATTGCATCAACAAATGCATTATTGTATCAGTTTTGGGTAGTTTTAGGGATGGTTTTGGAGTAGGGCATATTTTCAGCACGATAGAGCATTAACATTTAGCGACAGTCTCCCGGATATTTGAATTCTGAACCACCACAATATGTACCTGAAGTAACATAATAAAAACGCAGCAATATGTACCTATATCAATGTAATAAAAACGTGCCAGGGTTCACGTATTGAACCTGTGTTTTAGCGCCACTCAGTGGACATTTCTCTTTGAAACAGCGGCAAAACTTGCAGTAAGCTACGTAAAAATGGCTGCAGAAAAGTACCAAGAGGTACGTATTTTTATAAGACCAGGTTGACCAACTCAGCTGCGACGAGAACCGCTCTCTCCTGTAGAGGACTCAAAAAGCCCACGATCTGACTAACTCAGCAGCTGCGTTGTTTTGTCAAATACATGCTCAACCCAGCGTTTGGGTAAAGAAAAAATAATCCAGCATTTAAAATGACCCAGCAACTTATTTACAGAAAACTACCCGGCACTTGGGTAAAAATATTAAAAAAAATAACCTAATAAAATGACCCAACAAACTGAACCAAGCATTTGGGTTAAAAAAAAAAAAAAAAAAAAAAATAATAATAATAATAATCCAGCATTTTTTTTTTGAGTGTACTTTTATTGCTTGAAAGTGCCAAGTGTGTTGTCATGTAAAGTCATACTGTTGAATTATTTCCAAACATGTACAGTTTATCCAAGTTTAAGGATCACAGAATACAACTTTATGAAGTATTAAGTGACAGATGCTAAGTATACCAGTAGGTAGATGTGTTGTTAATTTACACACTCATGCTGTGCCACTTCAGACATCCTATTCTGTCTATTCCAGCATGAACAGTGAGGGAGCCGTTGCTAGATTCATTACAGCACAAGCATATCTTAGAGTATGGCTTATGTGAGAAACACTGACATCTGGCATATCCAAACAATGCGTGGCACATAAACTAATTTAGAGGATCCAACTGTTTTCTGTTCAGATGGTTTGTTACCAAATGCTTAGGAAAGCTCAGACACAAATGAAGGCAAACTGTGCTGGGAACACACACGAACGCATGGGGCTGACAAACTTTACGCATGAACTGTGTTTAGCCTTTAAAATATGTTCGCAAACACACATACATACTTGTTTGATGTTCTATACAGAATCAGTGAAGGTTTGTAGTCTTAAAACATGACTGTATGTGTGCATGTGAATGAGAGAGAGAGAAAGAGCAACTGTAATATTAGGTACAGCTCAGTTGTGCCAATTAATTCCTACCATGGCAATAAGACTCTATGCTGAGCTCTCATAACTCCCTGATTCATTTAATCATTCCATTCTTCTGGCAATTCTATCAAAAACAAGTATTTTTTCACAGTGGTGTAGCATGTACTTTATCAACCCCTACGCCCAAATGCTATTGATGAATGTGTCTCTTTACCACATGTAGATAACATTATCAGGCACACGCACACACAGAGAGGTTTGATTAAAGTTAAGCAGCCTCTATCTCGATCAAGCATGACCTTTCACTTGAGGGAGACGCCACAAAAGGGGAAAGATTTTTGCAGTCGGAGACTAATTTATTTAGAAGATGATAAATTGTGTAAAATGTGCAAATTATTTTGTTGCTGTTGGGCAAAATTAGCAGTTTTTAACTGTTTAGTTTTTTTTTTTAAAGCTGACAATGAATGTTTTGATCTAGCTGATCATAGCATTTGATCAAGTGTACCAGGCTAAATTGCAAGCCAGAACTTGCTTGTACACTTTTCGACAACATTCAGAGGCGGTCAAAAGTGTATGCGACCACGAGCCCTTGTGTTATGCTGAGAGTCCTTACCTAATTTGGTGTCCCTGGTCAAAAATGGCCATTAATTCCAGATTAAGGCCTACTGTTAATCAATTCCAAAAAGAAATACAAAACCTGTGCTAACTGAAACAACAAGCTGACAGAAAGATTGAATACATTATTATTTGTCAATAAAATAGCAATATATATATATATATTTTTTTTTTTGGAAGTGTAACACAAATAAATACATAATTTAGAACAGTGCAAAAACTATCAAATTGTTTTGCAAAGTTGCTATAAATAAAACATTCTCAGGCTTATTAAATATAACATTTCAACCCATTTATCAAGTCGACTGGTATATTGGCCAGCCCCAGTGACCACATTGCATTTGTAATGTAAACGCTCATTTGGTTGAATGCATTCCACATTTAATCATTTAAAATGTAGCTTATATGCTAAATAAAAATTTTTGTTGATTAACATTCCCCATCGCGTTATTCTCAAAACTACCTCAAAAGTCATCCTGGTCAAACATTTCTAATTGTTTGGCACCATTTCAGCAAAGATATGAAAATGTAATGTAGAATGGCCAGTCAACACTGTCAGTCATGAGTCTTATCTGAGATGTACATCATAAAGGTTGACATAAAAGTCGAATGATATCATATAGTCTGTCTTGGCTGTTAGCCAAGACATCATCTGGCAAGACTCTGGCAAAACTGGCAAAACTGTCGAAGATCACGAGAATCAAGCCAACAAAAATATATGCACACTTATCACATTATGTCTATAACCTTTCCTCCTTTTAGCATATGCAGTATTAGCTGCGCTTCGAGGTGTAAAAGGCAGAATAAATCTAAATAAATATGTTCTCTTTCACACTTGATCTGTCTCTGTCTTTCTTTCTCAGTCTCTATAGAAGCGAGTGAAGGCTGCGATAAGTCAAGAACAAATTTAATCAACTACTCAACGCTTCAGGGGGTGGAAGTGTGGTGTTGACTCGGCGGTGCTATTTGTTCCATTGTAGCAAAGCGCAGTCAAATGTCATGTTTCTAGAGCAGAGTGTGGCAAATGTGCAGCCACGTGCGTGAACGCTCCTTACGCGCCGCTGATGGGAGATTCCAGGAAAGACTAGTAGTCAGAGGTGATGAGAGTCGAACATACCACCGCTTTAATAGAGTCAAATGCGCAATGATCTGCAAATGCAAAGACACAAGCGCTACAAATGTGTGCGTGTGTGGATCAAGGCACGGACACGTGGAAACATGATGGCCTTGAGGCATGATACACACAAACAAACACACACATATGTGCACTATCCAGAGGAGCAGTCCCTCTATATAATATCCATTAAGAGATGGTGGTTAAAGTTTCAGGTTCATTCTATTTTTCAGGCCGCAGGTTATTCTCTAAATTCGAAATGTCTCCCTGAGCTGAATCAGGGGACTCGGCACTTCTTTCCTATTTTCCTGCTGCTCCCGTTGTGCTGAAAAAGAAAATGCCACTGAGAAAGCCAATATGGGCTTATCAGCTCTATCAGCAGAAAATTTATTTGAACTCAGGGTGCCAATGATGGTACTGAGATAATGCATGATGGGTAAGAAACATTGTTCGGGGGGAAATGTGTATTGTTATATATATTTAGTCTCTGTGTGTCTATCCTTGTATCTATACATGCCATACACTCAAGAAGTTTGAGGAATCAAAACAAACGCATTTCCTTGGTGAACGGAAAAGGACAACCAGACAATGTCAACAATATGAACAGTTTTAGCTGATCCTATAAGGATATATATTTTTTTCTTTACCAATTTTAAACCCAAATGCCTCTAGTTTTAAAGTTGATATTGAAGAAAAAAGTTTAGTCACCACTATTTCTATAGCGCTTTTTACAAAATAAATTGTCAAAGCAGCTTTACAGAGATGAACAAGAAAATAGCTAAATCAATCATGAAAGGTCAACTATAGACAATTCAGATTTTGCAGTAAAACAACTCTAAAAACAGTGTAGTTATTTAGTTCTGCTCAATCAGTGTTTGTTCAGTTCGGATCAATAACAATGTCAAGTTCATCAAATTAAAAATAAAGAGTTCAGTTCAGCTACAAACAGCTCTACAAAAAAAACAGCAATGTCATTATTTAACTTGAGTCAATTCCGTATTCATCATAGTTTAATATCAGTGTTGATGTTGCAAGATGCAATTTAGCTTAATATTAGAATAAACAAGAACAGTGAGTGGCAAGGAACCCAAGAAACATGAAGATCTTACTCAACCACTGTTGTTTTAATAGACATTATTGTACTATATATATATATATATATATATATATATATATATATATATATATATATATATATATATATATATATATTAAATGCTTTCTGTAGTTCATGTTGGCCACAATTATTGGCACCCAATTAATGTAACACCCCTTTCCCAAGATAACAGCTCCTTATTTTATTTTTATTTATTTATTTTTCATTATAGAAGCCGGTGAAGTTTGAAGTTAGTCGTTTCTGACAACTGAATATACTGGAGTTTGTGGTGATGTGATGTGGTGATGTGTATATATATAAAACTCAACTAATCTCTGGATTTCTCCAGCTGTGATCACTGGAGAGTCTTTGGCCACTCAAACTCTCCTCCTCACTGTGCATTAGGATGATATAGACATACATCCTCTTCCAGGCATTTGTAACATCTTTATTTGATTGGAACCTCTTAATTATTGCCCTGATTGTGGAAATGGGTATTTTCAATGCTTTATCTGTTTTCTTGCAGCCTTTCTTTTTTGTGTAGTTCATCGATCTTGTTCTGCACATCAGAACTATATATTTTTAATTTTACTCCTTGTGATGGATGATTAAGGGAATTTGGTCTTTGTGTTCTTCATATTTATAATCCTGTGGTGCTGGAAGTCATGGCTGGACAAGTTTCCCGTTCCTAGTCACCCTGGTATGATCAAAAAATGAAAATATGAATGGGAATATACTTCAGAGATATTTTACTTAAAGGTGCTCTAAGCGATGCTGGGAGTCGTAACTTCTTGTTGACGTTCAAATTGTTGTCAAACAAAACGGAGGCTAGCTAGACCCTCCCTCCTCCTCATCCGTGCACTAACCCCCCAAACCCCACCCTCAAATCTTTCTTGTCGGTTATTAGCTGGAACAGTTTGTTATGTTTTGTGGTGCGGGTGAGCCCAGTTTGTTTTTCTTGTTGTTTGTGGAGCCTGTGGTGTCTAGAGAGACCCCGTTTTTTTACAGTGTGTTCAGGGGACAAGCAGCTAGCGGATGTTATGCTTTCGTTATGATGATTCGTATTCAAGGAGACTCTGGGTGCACGCAGAACTAGTCTTATCATGAGGATTTATTAACTCGACTCAGACTCCAACATGAGTGTTAACTCTTCAGCAGCATAATACACACCGAACTTTTTAGAGCCAATCTGCATAAACTTTACTGGCAAGTGCTATAGCCAATAAGAACATAGGATACAATGTCTCTGACATGTGATTGGTTCTTAGCAGAATGTAAGAATACTACACCCCCCTTCTTTTGAAATAAATAATATAAAGAACATATTGCATATCATATTAAGTGTAAGAAACATTCAGCTTTCAAAAAAAAAGTCACATGCACAAACTAGAGCATCCATATAGTATTATACTAAAGTACTAGCATACTGTATGTATTCACACAATAATGGATTGTCACATACAAAACGCAAACTACATTGAACATTGTGAACAATTTTTTTTTTCTTTTTAAGGGCAGCGATCCGCCAACACCCTTGAACAATCACAGATCCAGAATGACTCTGGGCTTTATCTGTCATCCATATCTGGTTCTGTAAGTGACGGATTTGGGCAGGTCATCAATGTGGTCAGGTGTGTGTATAATGTCATTGTGTGGTGCACTGCTGATTGGAGTTTCACTTAGCTCAACACCATCATGTCCCAAGGATATGTCAGAACTGTCCTGAGGTTCCTTCGTGTCCAGGAGGTGACGTCTGTTTCGTCGATATTCCCATCCATCAGAAGTACGCACGTGATACGATCTCTCAGTGCCGGCTGATCTGACGATAACGGCTGGTTTCCAGTATCCTTGCTCATGTACTCTAACTGCCTGTCCCTCCTTGAGCTGAGATAAAGGTCTAGCCGATCTGTCATAATAGCTTTTTTGGCTCTGTTGTTTCTGCAACCTCTTTGCTCTGACATCCTTCCTCCTGACGACTTTTGGCAGGAGCTGCTGATTGGTATTTGGTAGGGTTGACCGCAGGCAACGACTCATCAACAGCTGAGCTGGGGACTTGAAACCATCAACAGGGCTGTTGCAATACTCCAGGAGACTAAGGTGTGGATCTCTTTTGTCAGCCTTAGCCTTTTACAGCAACATCTTTGCAGTTTGCACTGATTTCTCTGCTAGTCCGTTACTTTGTGGGTAATATGGACTTGTGGTGGTATGCTTAAATTCCCACGTTCTTGCAAACGTCGCAAACTCACCCGAGCTGTACTGGGGGCCGTTGTATGAGATGACAGCCTCTGGAATGCCATGTCGTGCAAAAGCAGCTTTTAGTTTGTCTATCACAGCAGTTGATGTAGTGCTGCTGAGCTTGTCCAGCTCAAAATATCTGCCGTTATAGTCCACTGTCACAAGATAATCCTCATTGCTCCAGGTGAACAAATCGGTAGCCACAACTTGCCATGGCCTGTCTGGAACTTTGACTGATCATTGGCTCTTTGGTGTTGGAGGGGCGATATGTGAGGCAGATTGAGCATTTCCTTCCCCATCCCAGGCCAGAACATGATGTCACGGGCTCTCTGCTTGGTCTTCTCAATGCCTAAATGACTGGCATGTACACGTGACAACATGTCTGAACGAAGGCTCGAGGGAACGACAATCTTTTAAACTTTTGAAGATTATTCCATGCAGGTACGAAAGCTCATCACGGTGGTTCCAGAACTCTGACACACTCACGGGACACTTCCTCTTTTCCTCAGGCCATCCTCTTTGTATCACTCCTTTCAGTGTCTGGAACTGCGGGTCCTTTTCAGTTTGAGCTCTGATGTCCTCCAATTTTGAATCACTGACAGGAAGACTGCTGTACACTGTGTGCACTTGAATATCCATACCCTCACTTAGGCTTGTGTCCTGGTCAGACAGCGACTTTCTGGACAATGTGTCTGCGACAGGGATATCCTTGCCTGGTCGATGCACAATGGTGAAATTGTACTTTTGGAGCTGAAGGATCATCCTCTGTAGCCTTGGGGGAACTGATGCCAGGGATTTCCGCATTATTGACTCAAGGGGCTTGTGGTCACTTTCAACAACAATTTGACGGCCATAGATATATTGATGGAAACGCTTGCAGCCAAATAGTATGGCAAAGAGTTCTTTCTCAATTTGAGCGTAATTGATTTCGCATTCAGAGAGTGACTTTGATGCGTACGTGATAGGTCTTCTATCCTGCAACAGGACTGCCCCGAGCCCATACTTGGAAGCATCAACCTGTAACCTGATCTCTTTGAGAGGATCGAAATAGGCCAAGACTGGTCCTGGTATGCATGTGAGTAGCCCTTTTATCTTCTCAAAGGCTTTGTCATGCTGGGCATCCCAAACGAACTCACTTGACTTCTTTAGGAGTTGTCGCAGTGCTGCGTTGACATCAGAAAGACCAGGTGCAAATTTAGAGAGGTAATTGATCATACCTAGCACTGTATCGAGTTCTCCTTTGTCTTTAGGTGGCTCCATGTCTCTTACGGCAGCAACTTTGGCAGGGTCTGGCTTTACTCCCTCAGCAGTGAGGAGATGTCCAAAAATAGCTCACCTCTGTAGCACAGATGATACTCTTTTCTGGATTGAGCCTAACTCCTCTCTCTCTGGAACGCTGCAGCATACCATGAAGGTGTTCATCTTGTTCAGCTTTGATCTTACCATAGATGAGAATATCATCAACAATGGCCATGACCCCGTTCAAACCTTCATACGTTTCATCAAGTTTTTGCTGGAACTCGTCCTGGGCTGAAATCAGTCCGAAGGGAAGACGTCGGAAATGGTAACGCCCAAAAGGTGTGTTGAAACTGGTCAGCCTTGAAGAATCCTCAGTGAGCTTAATAGCCCAATACCCTGATCTAGCATCGAGGACACTAAAATAACGGGCACCAGCTAGCTTGGACGTTATATCTTCGAGAGTAGGTAATGGGTAATGAGGTCGCTTAATGGCCTTGTTAAGGTCCCTTGGGTCCAGACAAACCCTTAGCTGACCTGTGCGTGGTTTTTCAGCTACAACCATAGAGTTAACCCATTCGGTAGGCTCAGTGACTCTAACGATGACATTTTGTCTTATCATGCTCTCAAGCTCCTCTTTGAGACGGCCGCGTAGTGTGAGAGGAACACGTCTGGGTGGGTGGACTACTGGGGTTGCATGCGGATCTAAGTGTATGGTACACTCACCAGGAAATAGTCCAATTCCCTTGAAAACATCTGCAAACTCCTTCAAGATTGGCACTTCCATCTGTGTTTCTGTAACAGATAGTACTAATTTGATGAGGCCAAAGTCAATGCATCCTTTTAGACCTATGACAGGGGGTGCATTTGTGTCGACTACATAAAATGTCATAGCCATCTCAAAGGTCACATTTGCCTTTTACCGCCAGGCGTTCACCACCATAGCCAAACAAGGGGCGAGATGTTGGCTGCAGAGTGCAATGAGTGTTCAGCTTGTCATACTCATGCAAGGGAATGACGTTGGCAGATGATCCAGTGTCTAGCTTGAACTTGACTTCAAGTTGTTTTGGACCTATTTTAATATACACAAAAGCTTGCTCTGTGTCTGAACTCTGTCTGCCCTGTGTCACAGAGTCAATAAACAGCTCTTCATACTCATCAACTTGGTCTGAATGTTCTTCACTTATTGCATGGACAGTTTTCTCACAGCTGGAGCGACAGACTTTTGCAAAATGGTTTAATTTACCACATATTTTGCACACCTTTCCTTTTGCAGGGCAGTGAGATCGATCAGCGTGAGGTTTGTTTCCACAGTAGCCGCATCCTTTGTGGTGCACTGGGGTAGCAAGTTGCAAATTCTCGCTGTATTTCTTTGTGTATTTAGCGTTACGTTGCTTTGGAACTGCAACTTTTGATGTATGGTGGGAGATTGCGTGCACTGCATGTTCACGTGAAGCACTCATGCTGCTTGAAATAGTTTTTAGCTGTGCTTGCACCAACTCATGAGATTTAGCGACATCTATCGCTTTTGAGCGTTAACTCTGAGCCCACATTCAAAAGTTTCTCTCTCACTTTCGGTGAATGTATCCTGAACACAATGCGATCGCGGATCATCTCATCACTGTTTGTATAATTACAGTCCTTGACAAGCAGACGTAGGTCTGTCACAAACTGCTCAAAAGGCTCACAGTCTCCCTGCATTTTTTCATGGAATTTATAAAGTGCAAATATCACATTCGCTTTGGGTTCAACGTATGCTGTGAAGCGGTCATAATATGACTTCAAAACGTTTTCTTCGTCTTCAGACAGTGACCATGTATTAAAAATATCACGGCCCTTCTCTCCGACCCATAGGAGAAGATAACTACATTTCTCATCCTCACCCTTTTTCTTCAGGGGTCCGCTGAACATCAGCTCTGCATGCTGCTGAAACATGCGCCATGCTTCAGGCAGGTTAGTTGCGTCCCAGTTCATCGTGGGCATTGGAACTCCAGCGGTATCCATCCTTGTTCATATGATCCGTTCATTCTGATACCATGTTATGCTTTTGTTATGATGATTCGTATTCAAGGAGACTCTGGGTGCACGCAGAACTAGTCTTATCATGAGGATTTATTAACTCGACTCAGACTCCAACATGAGTGTTAACTCTTCAGCACCATAATACACACTGAACTTTTTAGAGCCAATCTGCATAAACTTTACTGGCAAGTGCTATAGCCAATAAGAACATAGGATACAATGTCTCTGACATGTGATTTGTTCTTAGCAGAATGTAAGAATACTACAGCTGATAGTGACTAGATGTTTGCTGGATGTGACAAAAAATGTTTTGGCCTAAAAAATGTGTGACATCACTTAGAGCACCTTTAAGAATTTCTAGGGGTGCCAATAATTGTGGCCAACATCCAATAGACAATGGCTAATAAGAAACTGGCTGAAGACATTGATGAAATTAAGAGGGCTCTGGGCTTCATGTCGCAGGAAATAACTCAAGTGGCAACCGAACAAAGAGGCCTAAAGGAATTGCTGGAGGAAATTAAACAACTGAAAAAAGAGGCACAAGAAAAGGACAAGAAAATTGAACAACTGGAAAGAAGAATTGATGATTTGGAGCAGTATTCAAGGAAGGATGACCTGTTGATATCAGGGCTTGAAATAAAACGCTCTTATGCACAGGCAGCAAACCGTGGTGGGGGAGAGAAAAATCTGTTAAATCCTGCTCTAAGTCCTGAATTACCAACACTTGAACAACAGGTAATCAAGTTCTTTCACAGCAATGGCATTACAATAAATAGTGAGAACATTGTTGCTTGCCATACTTTGCCCCAGAGAGACCGCAATAAGTCAAATATTCTGATTCGCTTTGCTAATAGAAAGCACAAAATGGAGGTGCTTAGGAATGGCAGAAGATTAAAGGGTACAGGTGTTTATGTGAATGAGCACCTAACTAAGAGAAATGCTACAATACCAAGTGTAAAGGAAACAGGTCAATTTAGCTCAAAAGGAATCATTTAAGATTTTAAAGGGAATTTGAACAGAATCACTGTTTCACGGCTGATCACTGAGACACCCTGTGATTCAGTGAACGAGCCGTTTAACATCAAATCTGCGCTGGATATTAATATCCAAAGTACAGTGAAAACACTATCAATTAGCACAGTAACAAGATCGGCAGTTTAAGACATTAACTTGTAAGCACAAAACACAAGATACTTCTCTTTTCAATATGAATAAGGCTTTATTAGATAAATCTAAGACATATAAACTAATCTAACACATAAACGCACGCACTCACACATTCACACAAGTTGCAGGAAGATCGAAAGTTAGGGAAGAATGAGTTTAAGAGAATGGAAATGTGGAATCCCAAGTTTACAGCAATACGTTAAATTGCATAAACATGAACAACCATCAATCACTTAATTAACCCTCGCATTGAGTTCCTCAATGAGGTTAAAATTATATTAGATACACCAGCACAAATATCTAAAGGTACATTGCCTGTGTAAAGTTGTCGCTGATTGGCTGGAAGTTCAGTAGTCGTTGAAGTGACGTCTTGAGAAGGCCGTGGTTGGACGTTGGCTGAAGATGGAGTTGTGTGGCTGGTTGAAGTTGAACGGGCACCCGAGGTCAGGCCTCGGAGACTCGACGTTACAAAACTTAACTCAGAACACGGAAAAGAAAAGAAATAAAGTTTTACGAGACTATAGCTGGTGTTTCTTCTCATCGTGGCTAAGTAGCAACCGGCGTGCAGGCTGAAGCACGCTGGGACCGCGCTCAAAGAACAGTGATGACAAACAGCATGGCTAAAAGCTAAAGCTAAGAAGCAAAGCTAAAAGCTGGCATGACTGATAGCCAAAGCAAGGCTAGAACTAAAAAGCAGACATGAGTAATAGCAGAAGCATAGCTAGATACTAAAAGCCTAGCTAGCTAGAGACTAAAAAAAGCCTTATTTTATGGCATCCTGGATATTTAAACTGGCCTGTTGGCCACACCTCAAAAGTTGTCTTGACCAATCAGATATAGTCTTGGCTCGGGGGTATCATAAATCATGTGTTTATCTTACCAAGCATGTGGTCCGAATTTTCCCGCTCTTGCAGGGTATTATTTTGGACATGATTCCTATAACACGAATATGATACATTTGATAAATATTTGATTGTCAGGCCTATTTAAAGCAAGCGGTTTCCATCACAAACATACCAAACATGATTATGAATCCTTAATTTATCCCATAGTTATTAAAAGACATACACAATAAGTGATTATAAAATGATAGTCAAATGTTTGGGTTACATATAAATGAAAATGGAGTGAAGCGATGGACTGATTCCTTTATAAATCTTTTTGAGTTCATTCTGGTCCATATATATGTACAAAAGACAGTTTATTTGCCATTCTCTTGACAAAAGACTTCTGTGGAGACCAGAGGTTCCCTTCCCCCTTAGGAATTTCAGGCTGGTTCTGTTAGGTGGGGGAAAGTCAATGGAAGTCTTTAACGCTCATGGGTTTACATGTGATGTCCAGCGTTGCATTTCAATTACGAACAACAAATTTGACAAATCTCTTCTCCGAATTGAAATTGTCAATAATTGTTCTAGTGGTGTTAATGTTGAAAGCTGTTCTGTGAAAGCTTTGGTTGGTTGGTTATCTTGCTTGGGACTTGTGGCACAGAATGTTTTAAGACTTCCTGTTGCCTTACTGAGGAATTCAGCTTGTGTTTCAGCCACAGTCCTGATCGACTCTTTAATTTGTCTGGTTCAAATCATTTCTGCTACATATCCCCCTTTCGATCGGTGAGGTGTTTTAGCTGAAGACATCGTCGATCGCTGGAGAATTAAAGGCAGAAGAAGCAGACAAACACAGCAAACAACAAGACAACACCTCCATGACAGTTACTGTACTGGTGCAGGCATCAGGTTATTTAGGTACATGTGGTTAAGTTCAATTAGTCAATGTAGTTTAGCACATTGAGGATAGTTTAGATCGTTTTGGAAATCATTGTTTTATTTTGATTCATCAATCAAATTTGTGGTTAACTTTGTTTGGTTCTTCTAGGTTGTCTTACTTTACCGTTAGTTTTCTAGTAACCTCATTTTCAATTAAATGAATTGACCTATCATGCATGGAGCTCTCTGGCTGGTGGATATTAGGTGTTCAGAGTCAATCCTAATATCAGACCTTTGACCCTTGCAGGGTGTCTAGGTGTTTCACCTACTCAGGAAAGAGGGGAAGGAGAAGGATAGGTAAAAGAAGAACAAAACAAAACAAAGCTGCTGTGGGTTTTCCTAGCATGGTTTACAACTACTATTGAGCTAGGATATCAGGTGCAGCTAGTGTGTCATGAACCTTAACTTAGTGTCAGGTGTTCTACCTATTGTGAGGATGGCTGCACGTTTCTTCATGGTGGGTATGTGTAACTTTGTTACGCTAAAAGTTGGATATTCTACCTGTGGGAAGAATATGTTTGTTGAATGTGTTATCAGTAGATGTGGTTACCTCTGGGTGTAGGTAATGTTGTGTGTGTTAATGATGTAGTGCATGTGTGGTCAGATCTGTTCAAGTCTGTGTTGTCTCCCCCTTTTTCTAGTATGTCACTGAAGACTGGCTCTCTGCATCCTTGGCTTGGATGAGGGCGTGTCCATGGTCTAATGGGGGTCAGTCCAGCAAGGCAGGAAGTTCTTTAGCAGACAGTCGGAGGCAGTTTGGCATGGCTGTGTGAAGCTGGGGTGCAAAACTTTGTCTCCTATGTTGCATTCTTCTTGTGGTGCCTTCTTGCTGTAGCAGACTTTCTGACCTTCTGTGCTCTGGTGGTTGCTGTTGCACAGACAGGGAATGTGGTTCTTGGAGTTGGAGTTCATTTGACAGTTTGTTAGTGACTGAGGTGATGTCCTTTGTTACCTCAGATTTTTCATCAACGGTTGGCCGTGAAAGACTTGTTCGTTCTGGGTCATTGTTGAACAGGTGCTTGTCATCTCTGATGTGGTGCACCAGGTGATCACCGGCCTTCCGTTCTGTCGCTGGTCACAGCGAGCATGACTCAAAATTGTGGTCATATGCATGTAAATTGTCTTGTAGGAACTCTCTCAGTTGTTCCATGTCTTCTGACTGTAAGCTGTCATGTTCTTGTGAGTACTCAGCACTGTGTATGTCTGAGTGGTGCTGAGGTGGGTTTTGTTGTCGCTTACCCACACAAGTTGTTCTTGGATGAGTCAGCTGATTACCCTTGGATGTCTGGTTAGGTTTCCAGATGTTCTTATCCTTTTGGTTTCTTGAGAAGTGTGGCTGGTCCCATGGATTTTTCCAGCAGTTGGGCTGAAAACGGCCGTGGATATGGGCGTCACACTCTCTGTGCTCTTGATGGAAGCCTTTGGCGTTGTGATGCCACTGGGTGTCGTCCAGTGCAAGGCTTGAGTCTTTGTTGACAGAGTTCAAGAGTGTGGAGGTTCTGTTACCTTTCTTTGAGGCCATCTTCTGCTTGTTATAGGCCTTCTGTGTTAGGTCACGCAACTGTTGGATGGTCATGGAGTTCGGACAGGCCATGACACCTAGATGGTGACTGACTCCAGGGTGCAGATTCTTTAGGAAGAGGGTTTTGAAGTTCACATCCTCTTCAAGGTCAGGGTTGTTGTGTGCACCAAAGTAGTCTTGTCGGAGTCGGTTGTAGTAAGCTTGTGGAGCCTCTTGTTGACCTTGTTTGGTTTCCAAGGCAGTTAACAGTCCATGTTCAGACTCTGGGTCTGTAAACTCTTTAATCAGGACCTCACAAAGTCGCTGGTAGTTTGACTTGGTTTGACTGGGCTGTCGATCTAGAAAGTTTCGTACCTCGGGACTGGATGTGGCTCTAAGGAGGTATAACCAGTCTCTGTCAGTCACATGAGGTCTCACTTCCAGATGAAATTCGATATCTCGCAGGTAAGCCTGGATGTCGTGGCCCTCTATGGAGTTCGGGTTGAACCTGCTGATGTTTTCAGACAGCTTGTTGAGGTCTTTGATGGTCATCCCATGTGCAGCTCCAAGGTCTTGGACGGGAGGTTTTCTTTAGTTGGCAGGAAAGGGTTGTGTGGCGAAGGCAGGTGAGGTTTTAGGTTGTGGCCCTTCGCTCCTTTCATCATATGCCAGTTCTTTGACGTGGGACTCTGTTCTGCTCAGCAGTGATGAGACTAAGAGAGGTTTCTATTTCCTTGGCTCTTGTTTGTGCTTGTAAGCACATTGGAGTTCTTTTCTGACCATGTAGAGCTCATGGTTGGTATCGTCTAGTTGTTGGGTCAGATTGTCCGTTTCAGTTCTGTACATTTCAAGGTGTTCTTTCAAAGCACTGATTTCAGAATTCTTGTTTCTGATGTCTAGCTTGGCTTTCTCTAGTAGCTGTTCGGCATACTAGAGTCTGTTTACCAGGTCTTTCGGAGCAGCCGTTGCATGTTGCTGGTCGAGCTGAGCTGCTGCCAGGGCTGCTTGGAGCTTAACATGTTCCGTTGTTTCCTGCTCCCTCTCGCTGGGTGCTTTGAGTTGATCTTGAACTTTCACTTCCAGCTTGTCTATGCAATGTTGAGCACGTGTCAGCTCCTCTTGAAGGTGGGTGATGTGCTTGTCGCTCAGTTTCAGCTGGGTTGTGAAGGCATAGCTTAGTGAGCTTGTGATCTTGACTAGCTCCTCGTGGTTGTTGTTCTGGCTTGAATCTTGTGTCAGGAATCTTCTCAGGATTAGGATTATTATTAAAAATAATAACAGTTCAAATGTCTTTGGAGTGAGGCTATCTGTCATGCCTATCAGCCAAGTGTTCACATTATCCCCATGGGCAATGGGGCCTGCAGTCTGCGGCATGTTGGCACGCTAGGGAGAAGAGAGACTGACACAGATCTGTGTGGAGTAAAAGCCTATGTGTTGTGGGACAACTAAGTGTTGTATCAGTGATTGTGAACCACTAGTGAAGTGTGGTGATGACTGTGTTGGTCTCAGGGTGTCTCTAAGTAGACTAGAGATGCGAAGACTTTGTCACTCTAATGAGGAAGAGGAAAAGAGAGAAAGAGGTGAAAAACAAATTCAATGACAAGCAAAAATTTATGTTTTTCAAATTAGGAAAAAAAATTTTTTTTTCAATTAAATGTTATCAAAAAGGTAAACAATATTATTATATTTCTTGTTTTGGACAAAAGAATACAATAATAATGCTGATATCTCTTTCCTTAGTCTGACAGGATTGACACCATACACCTTACAGTTGGACCGGTCACCAGGGAGGCTGCAAAGGCGACAGATTTTCAACACGTATCTCTATTAAATTTATCTCAATTTTGGATGAGATGCTAAAACTTGGTTTGCGTTTCCAAATGTAGGGAGGTTAGGAAGAACAAAAGAGAGGATGATTACAATCACATTCATAAGGATGATTCGTTGTCTTTGACACGATTGTGTATTTAATTCACTTAGAATGGATTGATGGTTCTTACATGTCCTACAAATGTTAAAAGTGAAGAAGAAAGGAAAGGAGAGAGAGGACGGAGATGGTAAGTCTCAGTAGCAGTTATCTCAACTACAAGGAGAGCGTTGTTTTAGTTGCTGCACAACTAATCAAACAAAATAAACTTTAAGTGAAAGAGAGTTGTCTTTCTAATTTATTTGAACTTGTAGTGAGGGATAACAATGTCTCCTTTTAGGGCTCAGGTGTGTCGTTCCCAAGCTAGGATGCACTAAGTAAAGAAATGGTAAGAAAAAGTAAAGTTTAAAAAAAATAAATAAATGGGCAAAATATGAAAAAATTAAATTAAATAGAGGAAATCAATAAGTAAAACAATAGTGGTTAAGTGTATAACCAAAACAGGAAGAGGGGTTAAACGCAAACAAATAAGTAAAGGTCTGAATAGCATATATTCAGATGGGTAATAAATAGATCAGGTAGAATAAGTTTACTTAAACTTTCAAAGTTCAAGGCTTATTCATTCCTAAAATAATTAGGCCCAAAAGAGAATACTAGAAATAAAGGATCATATGAAATGATCTGAGAGGGAAATTTTAAATGATTCAAAATAAATTTAATGTTTCAATTAAATTTCAATTTGACAATTAATAATTGTGAGTCGGTATTTCCCTTTCTAGTAAAATGAAAATAATTGGTATAGTGAGAAAAGAGCAATAAAAGAGAAAGAGACTAACAAGTGTTAGTTAAGATGTTTAAAGGGTTAAATCACGTCAGTGTTGCCCAAACACACACTATTCATCCACTGGATGGTAATGCTAACTGCTAACCTTTGAGGCTAGTGGCTTTAGAATAGACTTCAATGTAAATGCAACGGTTTCGTTAGCTTAGCAACACCGTGGAGTTTGTTTACATTAGTGTCGATGTGCTGCGCGTTCGCAGTGCAAAGTTGCTCCGGAAGTACGTTAAGGCTTCCGTGTCACGGTCGTCACTGTGGCAACCAAAACACACTCGAGTGAATTAACATTAGCACATGAATCGTTGCATTGGACGTACAGTTAAACATGTAACATCAAATGTCGGCTCATTTCAACACTGTACACATAACAACACCGCTTTTAGTTGGTTTTGCGATGTGGCACTTAAACTCTCAGTTCGTATGGAGTTAAATTTATCTTAATTTCAAATAGCAGCTTCCTGCTGTAGTTAAGGGAACACAGTGATAGCGATATGAATCTCCGTGCCAGTTTTTCTGGATTCCCTTCGCTGTTGGTACACAGTTAAAATTTACTTGATCAAGCTTTTAAAACACTCCCATTCAAATTACTCTCGGACACACGCAGTGTTCCGCGAGATTGCATTCACTTTGTGACCGCATACAAACAGGCAAACATTATTCTCTAATGTTTAACGTTAACTTAGGGGAGTCATATATCAAATTTGCTGGTAATCACACTATGAATACTGAGGCTTTGATACATAGATTGAGGAACACGCTCAAAACTATTTTTTATTCACCGATTTATTTCCCTTTGAATCACAGCAGTGTAGCTCCGTTCAGCGAACAGTGACTGAGATAGCTTTTGAGAGGCACTGGAACATGCAGTGAAATCAAATCAAGCTATAAGCAAGGCATTACAAAAATGAGGAACACGCTCAATTTCTACCTTATTGTACGATCTCAGATGTTTACTTTTAAGTTCACGTACTGCTGTTAACAATGGAGAAGCGGACTCGAGTTACACTCCCATCTGCTTTCATTCATTTAAGCGGTCGCGCGCTGCTTACGTCACGGGTCACACACATACACACACGTCTCGTTAGCTTCTCATCTTTCATCCGCAGCAAAATAAAAGATTAAATAACTTGGTTTATAGTCACAATTTAGATTAAACTGCCTGCATTCTCCACCATAAATATGTAAAGGAAACAGGTCAATTTAGCTCAAAGGGAATCATTTAAGATTTTAAAGGGAATTTGAACAGAATCACTGTTTCACGGCTGATCACTGAGACACCCTGTGATTCAGTAAACGAGCCGTTTAACATCAAATCTGCGCTGGATATTAATATCCAAAGTATAGTGAAAACACTATCAATTAGCACAGTAACAAGATCGGCAGTTTAAGACATTAACTTGTAAGCACAAAACACAAGATACTTCTCTTTTCAATATGAATAAGGCTTTATTAGATAAATCTAAGACATATAAACTAATCTAACACATAAACGCACGCACTCACACATTCACACAAGTTGCAGGAAGATCAAAAGTTAGGGAAGAATGAGTTTAAGAGAATGGAAATGTGGAATCCCAAGTTTACAGCAATACGTTAAATTGCATAAACATGAACGACCATCAATCACTTAATTAACCCTCGCATTGAGTTCCTCAATGAGGTTAAAATTATATTAGATACACCAGCACAAATGTCTGGAGGTACATTGCCTGTGTAAAGTTGTCGCTGATTGGCTGGAAGTTCAGTAGTCGTTGAAGTGACGTCTTGAGAAGGCCGTGGTTGGACGTTGGCTGAAGATGGAGTTGTGTGTCTGGTTGAAGTTGAACGGGCACTCGAGGTCAGGCGTCGGAGACTCGACATTACAAAACTTAACTCAGAACACGAAACTCTCAAACGGAAAAGAAAAGAAATAAAGTTTGACGAGACTATAGCTGGTGTTTCTTCTCATCGTGGCTAAGTAGCAACCGGCGTGCAGGCTGAAGCACGCTGGGACCGCGCTCAAAGAACAGTGATGACAAACAGCATGGCTAAAAGCTAAAGCTAAGAAGCAAAGCTAAAAGCTGGCATGACTGATAGCCAAAGCAAGGCTAGAACTAAAAAGCAGACATGACTAATAGCAGAAGCATAGCTAGATACTAAAAGCCTAGCTAGCTAGAGACTAAAAAAAGCCTTATTTTATGGTGTCCTGGATATTTAAACTGGCCTGTTGGCCACACCTCAAAAGTTGTCTTGACCAATCAGATATAGTCTTGGCTCGGGGGTATCATAAATCATGTGTTTATCTTACCAAGCATGTGGTCCGAATTTTCCTGCTCTTGCAGGGTATAATTTTGGACATGATTCCTATAACACGAATATGATACATTTGATAAATATTTGATTGTCAGGCCTATTTAAAGCAAGCAGTTTCCATCACAAACATACCAAACATGATTATGAATCCTTAAGTTATCCCATAGTTATTAAAAGACATACACAATAAGTGATTATAAAATGATAGTCAAATGTGTGGGTTACATATAAATGAATATGGAGTGAAGCGATGGACTGATTTATTTAGAAGTCTTTTTGAGTTCATTCTGGTCCATATATATGTACAAAAGACAGTTTATTTGCCATTCTCTTGACAAAAGACTTCTGTGGAGACCAGAGGTTCCCTTCCCCCTTAGGAATTTCAGGCTGGTTCTGTTAGGTGGGGGAAAGTCAATGGAAGTCTTTAACGCTCATGGGTTTACATGTGATGTCCAGCGTTGCATTTCAATTACGAACAACAAATTTGACAAATCTCTTCTCCGAATTGAAATTGTCAATAATTGTTCTAGTGGTGTTAATGTTGAAAGCTGTTCTGTGAAAGCTTTGGTTGGTTGGTTATCTTGCTTGGGACTTGTGGCACAGAATGTTTTATGACTTCCTGTTGCCTTACTGAGGAATTCAGCTTGTGTTTCAGCCACAGTCCTGATCGACTCTTTAATTTGTCTGGTTCAAATCATTTCTGCTACAAGAGAAGCAATGATTTTGAGGAAAGAAAAGAAGATTCAAGACACCTGGACAAGAAACTGCAGAGTTCTGATCAAGCTTAATGGACATCCAGAAGAAGCTAAAGTGATCACTGTTAAAGATATAACAGAGTTGGACCAATATAAATGACTGAATATTGCCATGGATCAACCAGATTGAAAGAAAGGGAATGCCATGAAAGACAACAAATTGGATATATGACACAACCAGATGGACCTACCTCAACTATAAACACTGTAAGAACATATTATGGTTATTCTGATTATAAAAATCTGCAATTTTAAACGTTTGATTATACAGAGTATAAACCACAAGATATGCAAAATGATCTTGATCCAGATAACAATTTTTATACAAAAATACTGAACAGTTGTGAATACTTTACTGAAGACTATTTTGAGGCCCAAATGACTAAGAGATTCATTGTCCATTATACTGTACATTTCAACTGTAGGAGTCTTAATTCAAATTTTCCCAAGATCTTAGACTGTCTGGAACAAACAAAAAATAAATTGCTATAGCTATTTCAGAGACATGCCTTGAATGTGAAGAGCAATCTTGCTTGTTTAAAATATAAGGATACAATTCATTCTACAAAAGTAGAAATTTTTAAAAAGGCGGGGGAGTTGCATTGTATATTGATCAAAATTTGGGAAGTAAAATGGTCAGTAGTAAGTGTTTAATTCTGGACAACATCATGGAATGTGTCACTGTGGAAGTTGAGATTGAAAAATAAAAAAATGTCAAAGAAAGCCCTGGTTTACGAGGGGAATTCAAAAAGCATGTAAGAGGAAGAATAAACTGTACAAAGACTTCTTGCAAAAGAAGACAAAAGAGGCAGAATGTACATACAAACAATATAAGAACAGATTAACTAGTATTATAAGATTAAGTAAAATTAATTATTATGGTACTCTTTTGGAGAAAAATAAAAGTAATATAAAAAATACTTGGAGTACCAATCGCTTACATTTTTCATCTTTCTTTACAATCGGGGGTATTTCCTCAAGGAATGAAGATTGCGAAAGCGATTCCTATTCACAAGGCTGGTGATAATCAAAAATTCACGAATTATAGACCTATTTCCATTCTTTCACAGTTTTCCAAGATCCTGGAGAAGATATTCCATAAAAGATTATTCAGTTATTCAGAATTGAATTGAGTTATGTAGATAAGCAAAATATTCTTTGTGAACAGCAGTATGGTTTTAGACCTGATAGGACCACTACCTTAGCATTAGTGGACCTTGTAGAAAAAACATGAAATGCTATAGCCAATAAACAATATGCTGTCGGTGTGTTCCTAGATCTAACCAAAGCTTTTGGTACAGTGAATCATGAATTGTTACTTCAAAAACTGTACAGATATGGGATTAGAGGAGTGGCCTTTTCTTGGCTCCAGACTTATCTGAAGAATAGATCACAGTATGTCCACACCAATGGCAATGACTCCCAGCTGCTGACAAATACCTGCGGGTTGCCACAGGGGTCAGTTGGGTCCGTTTTTGTTTCTTATGTATATAAACGATCGTCTCGGGTTACTTAACTGTAACCCTGTTCCCTGAAAAAGCGGGAACAAGATGCTGCGCTCAATAGCGCTAATGGGAGAACATTCTTTGTTTGACCGGTTGTGAAGCATGTGTGTCAAACACGCCAAGAATTTGCTAAAATAACCTCGGCAGGTGACTTCACTGATAACGTGCACCTGCAGGTTATAAATAGACATGAAACGGAAACATCCTCAGGTTACACCTTTGTCTGAAAAGATGCCGGACACGTCGACAGTGCGGCATTGAGGCGCAGCATCTCGTTCCCGCTTTTTCAGGGAACAGGGTCACAGTCAAGTAACCCGAGATGTTCCCTATCAAAAGCTACTCTCGATGCTGCGCTCAATAGCGCTAATGGGAACGAGAATACCTACGCCGCCGCACTGTAAGTGTCTGGACCCCCAAGGTTGTGTAGTGTGCGCGCACAAACATCGAAGAGGTCTCAGACATGACTCTGGGATGTGGACTCAAGGGCATGCGAGCCTGGAGTAGCATCAACATCCAAACTATAGAATCTGACAAATGTGTGCGGAAAGGACAAACCTGCCGCATCACACACTAGCTGCAAGGGCGCACCTCTTGCTCAAGCCATTGAAGAAGCAACCCAACTGGTTGAATGGGCACTAACTCCTAGAGGCGAAGTTTGACCACACGCCACATAGGCTAGGGCATTAGCAACCCTCACCCAATGTGAAACTGTTTGCCTGGTGGCAGCCGCACCCCTGACTGCGGCCCCCATGGCATATGAAAAGCTGCTCTGACTTACGCCACTGGCTAGTGCGGTGGAAGTAAATCTGAAGAGCACATACTGGACACAGTAAGTGACGTCTTTTCTGTTTCGGTGTTGTAAATGGCGGAGGACAGAAGTCTTTGGAAATGAGTAGGATGGACATCCAAACTATAGAACCTGACAAATGTGTACGGAGAGGACCAACCTGCCACATCACACACTTGAGCAGGAGCATCCCTCACCCAATGTGAAACTGTTTGCCTGGAAGCAGCCACACACTGAGAGTACTAGGGCATGTGCCTGAGGACAATTTCTCTTGCAGGAACTCCATTACTGAAACAATTTGGCAGTGAGCTGGGTCTGCATAGTGTGTCATGCACCAGCCCTCAAAAACACTCCATATGAGGGCATAAGTTCTTCTAGTGGAGGGAGTACTAGCACTTAGAATAGTCTCTATTACTGTGGCTGGAAGGCCAGCATCTCAAGTTGGTCCCCCTCAGGGGCCAGACGTGAAGGTTCCAGAGCTCAGGCCGGGGATGAAGTACTGTCCCCTGTGCCTGAGAGAAGATCTCTCTTGACTGGAATCGCCCATGGCGAGCCATCGAGGAGGGATATTAGATCTGAGAACCAAACTCCGGTCGGCCAACGGGGCACTATCAGTAAGAGGTGAGACCCCTGTCGACGGGCCTTGGCCAGGAATCCCGTGAGCAGAGCAATCGGAGGAAAGGCGTAAAGACGCAGTCTGGGCCACGCATGGGCCATACCGTCCAGACCCAGGGGAGCTGGATGAGTCAGAGAGATGTAGAGGGGACATTGTGCCATCTCCTGTGAAGCACAGAGGTCCACTTCTGCTACTTGAAATCTTTCCCAGATTTGACTACTTAGAAGTGGAGTTTCCATTTCCCGTGTTTCACAGCTTGTCTGGACAGCAAGTCTGCTCCCACATTCATATGCCCAGGAATGTAAATCGCCCTGAGGGACAGGACCTTGTCCTGTGCCCAAAGCAGAACCTGGTGTGCTAACTCGTTCGAGCAGCGCGACTGCAGTCCGCCCTGCCGATTTATGTAAGAAACTACAGATGTGTTATCCACCCGCATTAGGACATGGTAGCCTCTCAACTGCTGGAGGAAGTATTTCAGGGCCAGAAATACAGTCTTCATTTCGAGGCAATTGATGTGCGAATTCGAGAAGATGACCTCTGCAGATCCCTTGCGCTGGACAGCCAACTAAGGCCGCTCCCCAGCCCATGAGGGAAGCGTCTGTCATTAGCATCTTGCGATGACAACACGGATCTAGAGTGGGACCCAAAGTCAGAAACCGGGGTCTGAACCACATAGATAGGGTACGAAGCCCCTGACGCCTAACCCTTATTTGCCACTGGGGATTGGCCCTTGGATGAAATCCCCTGGCTTTGAGCCACAACTGAAACGATCTCATATGAAGGAGGCCCAAAGGTATCACTGTGGATGCAGCTGCCATGAGACCTGAACAGTGACTTTCTGGCCTAGCTTGATGTTCTTTAGGATGTTTAGAATGGATTTGACGCATGCAGGAGACAGCTGTGCTTGCATTGTGATCGAATCCCATACCACACCCAAATACGTTGTACTCTGAGCCGGAGAGAGAACGCCTTTCTTGGCATTGAGTCTCATCCCCAGAGATTCGAGATGAGCTAGGACGACATGCTGATGTCGAAGTGCAAGCTCTTGAGACTGGGTAAGATTCAGCCAGTCGTTTATATACATTTTAAATGTGGATGCCCTGGAGTCGTAGAGGAGCCAGAGCTGCATCCATGGATTTCGTGTAAATGCGGGATAACAAAGCTAGGCTGAATGGAAGAACCTGACTGGTAAGCTTCGCCCCTGAAAGCAACCTCAGGAACCTCCTGAGTTGTGGCAATATTTCAAAATAAAAATACACGTCCATTAGATCTATGATTGGACGCAGCCCCCTGTCTTTCTTGGGAATCAAGAAATCCTGACTGTAATAGCCTGACTCTCTGTCTGGCAGGGGAAGACATTCTATGGCCCCTTTGATCAGCAGAGTCTGTTATTCCTGTGTCAACAGATATGCACGTGCCAGTTTCACAGAAGTGGAGACCACGCTGTTGAAACGCAGGAGACCATGTGCAAACTAAATCCTGTAGCCCTTCACTACAGTTCTTTCAACTCATGGGGAGATATTTGGCAGTAGCTTCCACGCTGCCAGCTTCTCCAAAAAGGGCACTAATTGTGACACTTTGTTTGTTGTGGGGGGGGGGGGGGGTTAAGATGTCTGGTGTCCTGAAACGTGGCAGGAAGCAACAGAGCATGTATCATTTCACTGGAGGCCACTGCCCCCCGAAACACCGGTGGTGGCTGAGGTTGTTCAAGTGATCCCCTAAGGGTGCCAGGAAGGAGCCTTACACTTCTGATGGAATTTTCCAGGGCCCTCCCTGAGGGGACACACCCTTTGTCCTGGGCACAGCTTAAGGCCCTTGCTTTGGTCGTGATGACCGTACTTTAGTCCAGCTCCATCTGTGGCTGCCAAGTGTTTATAAGCTGCTCCCCAGTCTTATGAGGGGGCACACAACTTGCCACACTCTCTCTTTGAACCTCCTAACCCCGAGGTGCTGGATCGAGTTGGGACTGTTTATTTATTTATTTTTTGACAGCCCCGACACTTGAGCACAGTGAGTGAGAAACATATTAAAATTCTCCCCCTGGCACTCAGATTTTTTTTTTTTATATATCAGCCTGATACGCCTGCAGAACCTATGGTGTGCAGGGCAGCACTAGTCTGACCCACAGCATGAAATGCGTTCCATCCAAGTGTAGATGCTGCTACAGTACGTGGCTTGGCAGGGAACAATTGCTGTCTTTTCATATAAATATTTTATATAGGCCTATATTTTTTTTTATTCATCATCATAATCATCATCATTTTCATCATCATTTATTTATATTTTTATTTAAATGATGTTGCTCCAATAGGGGAGAGATAGCAGCTAGCGTCTCTCTCACCTATGAAATAATAATGTACAAAATCTAATTTTAAGGCTTTAATCTGGTCACTGCACGAGTCACCACCTAGTAACTCCTCACGTGCTTATAATCGCGAGAGGAGCGCTAGGAGAGAGCACTCTCAATGTCCATTTCAACAGAAGCTAGAGCTACAGCAGCCTCTTCCCAATCCGAAGAAGTGCCTGGGCACGCTTCGGAGGTGGGCGCGAGAACCGTCCGATTTTCCAGATCGGACCGCGATCTTAATGAACTGGAAGCAGCTCGTTCCTCGTGAGAGCAAAGAGCCTAGCGCGGAAAGAAAGTGAAAGGGTGCTTACAACTGCCAGTCTAGAACGCGAAAGCAGCCTTTTTTTTAAACAATAAACATTCGATTTCTCTTCAGAGATCGGCCATGGAGAGCGAGGCACACATCTCTTAAAGAATCAGCAAGAATAGTTAGAAATTTCCTTTTCCTTTTTTCTTTTTTTTGTAAACTCTCAACATACTTCCTTTTAAACTAATACTTTCATCAGCGTCACACACACACACACACACACACAATGCGGTCTCTGAAGACAAAGAAACCTGAGGATGTTTCACGTCTATTACACATTATCAGTGACGTCACCTGCCGAGGTTATCTAAGCCAATTCTTGGCGTGTTTGACACACATGCTTCACAACCGGTCGGACAAAGAATGTTCTCCCATTAGCGCTATTGAGCGCAGCATCGAGAGTAGCTTTTGATAGGGAACTTTGTTTAGTGTCAAAAACATCAAACCTTATTTTATTTGCTGATGACACCAGCATGCTTAGTTTTGGTAAAAATTTAGAAGCATTGATAGATATAGTAGAAAAACAATTATCATTGTTAAAGAATAGGTTTGATTCTAATAAGTTATTTTTAAATAAATCCAAATTTATAGTTTTTGGAAATCGTGCCATTGATGTGGGTATAAATTTAAGAATAAATGATACTGAGATAGAATGAGTGAATGAAATAAAATTTCTTGGAGTATTTTTACAAAATAAGCTTAGCTGGAAGCCCCACATAAACTACATCAAGGCAAAGTTATGTAAATCTCTTGCAACAATATCCAAAGTTAAAGAACTTTTAAATGAAAAAAATGTATATATTTTATACTGTTCCCTGGTTCAATTCAATTCAATTCAATTCAAGTTTATTTGTATAGCGCTTTTTACAATACAAATCATTACAAAGCAACTTTACAGAAAATTATGTTTCTACAATATTAAGTAGTAGCTAGTAGTTTGTGCACGTTTGACAGGATTTTATAAAAAATAAAAAATAATAATAATACAAGACGTAGTCAGCTAGACAATGAACTATCAATATTATTAATTAATAGTAATTATATGATGCAGTCACACATGTAGCAATAATTGTTAGTTCTGTTTGTTGATTCAAGGTTAGCATCATCTGGGGTCCTGTGAGGGTCAGCATCATCTCTTCTCAGGTGTTCTGGATCCAGACTGGAGCTTGTGTAAATCCTAGTTACCACGGGATGTAAATCCCGTGGCAAAACATAGAAACAAAATAGAGACATCATTAGCATAGCTGCTGATCCAACAAAGAAAAATTAGTTTAACCCAAGCTAAAGAATAAAAATGCAGATGCAACTACACTCACAATTTAAGAGATACATTATTCGAATGCTTGGCGAAAGAGATGCGTTTTTAATCTAGATTTAAACAGAGAGAGTGTGTCTGAACCCTGAACATTATCAGGAAGGCTATTCCAGAGTTTGGGAGCCAAATGTGAAAAAGCTCTACCTCCTTTAGTGGACTTTGCTATCCTAGGAACTACCAAAAGTCCAGCGTTTTGTGACCTTAGGGTGCGTGATGGGTTGTAGCGTGGTAGAAGGCTAGTTAGGTACGCAGGAGCTAAACCATTTAGGGCCTTATAGGTAAGTAATGATCATTTGTAACTGATACGGAACTTAATAGGTAGCCAGTGCAGAGACTGTAAAATTGGGGTAATATGATCATATTTTCTTGACCTCGTAAGGACTCTAGCTGCTGCATTTTGGACTAGTTTTTATAACCTGTCCTATATTTGTAAAGCACTGCAGTTTATCTTTGGGTGCGATGGATGAAACTGAAGTGTTAGACGCTGTAGAATCTACATTCGCTATTGTATTTCTAATGTTATCTATTTTATCAGTGAAGAAATTCATAAAGTCATTACTATTTAACGTTGGTGGAATATATGAATCAGGTGGCGTCTGGTAATTTGTTAATTTAGCCACTGTGCTAAATAAAAACCTTGGATTGTTTTGGTTATTTTCAATGAGTTTGTGGATATGCTCTGCCCTAGCAGTTTTTAGAGCCTGTGTATTAAAGGCTCCTGTAAGATGGACTTTTATTATGAAACCAGAGTTGTTATAGTATAGTACGACGTTAGGGGGCAGTGTATTTTGCTGAGCTGCCGCTGTTTGAAGTGTTCGTGTGATCTGTCCAAGCCATCAGCTGCAAGGATGATGCTTCCAGTTTGTTTGTGGAGATTGTTGCAGATTTAATATCAAAGTGTTAGTCACTGACCACAAAGTGAGCCTATTTTATTTATATTTGTGTTAGCAGTGATCGCTACAGTGTTATATGCATTTGTTCCATATAAACATGCCTAGACATGTCCGATAACGATCGTTCTTTAGTGTTCCGATCGGGAATATTATTTAATGTGTGATTATTTACTCTTTATAAAGATGTCAATCAGTGTTATGATGTCTTAACAACGTGATGTTGTTCTGTTAATCTGCTACGAGACCAAATGAGTGTTTAGCATTCTGTTTATGTAAATGTTATTCATATGCGCCATGATTCTATCCATATATGGAAGCTTTATGTTCATAGGGACAAATGATCAATCATGACTTTTCAATGATATTGAAATATCTGGTCTCCTTTCATTTTAACTGTTAAGGAGAGAAATGCCAATGTGAATAATTATGAATGCTTTGGTTTCATTATGTAACAGCAAATGTTACTATTGTTTATATATATCTTTAGTTTATTCATTTCTATATTGTATTTATTTTTGCAGACTATTTTCACCTTTGTACATCTGTGGACCTTCCTTTTCTCTACGAATACACCATTCAAAGCTAATCACCTGTCTCCTCATTATTGGTGCTCTGACCGGCACCCAGGAGGGTTTACTCATCCATAACCTGATCAGAACCTAACAGTCTTAAAGTCTCTCCACCAAATTGGTCCTTCGAGCCGGATGAGTATTCCCTTCTGACATGATGGATCGTGATGAGGAGATTGTTAGTGGAGCTCGTCCTAAACGCCATACACGTCGACCAGCTCACCTTAAGCAGTATGAAGTACAGTATACCCGCGTCAGACCTGTCGCCGAGCATGATGTCCCGCATCCTTGGGAGGCACCTGTCCACCGGACTACCCCCCCATTCTTCCAGCCTTACACCACTCCCCCTGGTGGTGACCGGGTCTGTTCTGATGGCTCACAGATCATAACCTCAAATTATCAGCCTCCACAGCATGCTGAATTCCATCAGCCATCCTTCTCCTCTCCTCAAGCGGCTGGTTTCATTTCCTCTGCACACAACAGTGAATTAGAGCACCTGCGTCAGGAGCATGCACAACTAATGCAGACTCATCAGGCTTTCCAAGCAGATCGGAGGGAGCTGAGAGAAGTCCGTGCGGAAGTCAGAGAATTAGTTCAAGTTGCTCAGTCACTTCGAGCTGACCTTAGTCTAACCAGAAGCCATAATTTCTCATCAGCACAGCCACCGGCATTGCAGCTATCCAGTCCTCCTGTGAGACGGTATGAATCCACGCCTTTTGTGGATGAGGGAAATTTCGCTGATGTTCTCCCACCACCCTGGCCTGAGCCTGACGTTGACTGGATGAACCAGGTGGGTGACCTTACACTCTCCGACACAGGCGCCACTGTTTACCACCCGGTGATGCCCGAGAATAGAAAGTATTCCTTTGTGTTCCCGACTACTGAAACACGCGCTCCTAAGCCTTATGCTCCTGACACTTTTGGGTTCCCCCCACCTCCTACCCCTAAAGAGCTTCGAGAGTTACTCACATCTGCGGCCATGCCCTTACCTGCTAACAGCACGACTGTGCCTGTTACTTCACGATTCAGTTCAGTACCTGCTCATTTGAATCCTCCATCCTTTGCACCAAAGGCTGAGCCCGGTCTATGTTCTGTAGCACCTCATGCTAGGTCTGAATATTTATACCGGGGTCCTTCTCCTACAATTCCTAAGTTCAGCCGGTCTGATCCTGGTGAGTTTGCTCGGCTCCGGATAGCTCTGGAGAACCTGCTTCCCCCAGACGGGACTGAACTTTTCAAATATCAGATCTTAGTGGATCACCTTAAGCTGGAGGAGGCTAAAATGATAGCAGATGCTTATCTTAACTCACCTACTCCATTCACTGATACGATGGCAGCGCTTCATGGTAAATTTGGTCAACCACATCAGCTAGCTTTAAGGAAGATTGCTAGTGTCCTTGAGAGTCCTGACATAAAGAGAGGTGATATCTCAGCCTTCCAGAGGTTTGCTCTCCAAGTGCAGTCACTAGTGGGCCTATTGAGAACTCTGGGACGTGATGGTGAGCTGGAGTTGAGTTGTGGGTCCCATGTCGCACACCTTCTGAGTAAGTTACCCCCTGAGCAGCGAGCTGAGTTTCGTCGGCATATGTTCCGCCAACCTGGCACAACCCCTAATCTGATTGATCTGATTGAACTGGCTTCGTTACGAAACTTGGTGCCACAGTTATGATACTGAACCGATGTCCAAGGGTTCACATGCAAAATCTGATTCAGGGAAGAGAACCGTGACCATCCTACATGGAGTTAGAGAATCCCCTGTTGAGACTCCCGTCCATCGTAAAGGTCCTGTTTCAAAGACAAAGCTTGCCAAAGGGAAACTTTATTGTCCTTTCTGTGACAAGACTGAGCATTACCTGAGTCAGTGTGCCTCCTTCGCTAAGCTTACCTCAGACCAGGTCAGGACTTGGATTCGCAGTAACAACCGTTGTTGGCGCTGTGCCAGGGCACACCATGCTGCTCAGTGTGACCTTAAAAAGACCGGCAACATCTGCCAGGGCACCCATCTCCGCCCTCTCCATGAGGTGAATGTCAGTCCATCCCCAAAGGAGGATTCAGCGAACATGGAGAAGAGCTGCCTAACAAAATCATCCCCAGATAGATTCTTTCTGGATAAACCCTCTGTCAAAAGACGAGTTATGCTCAAAGTGGTTCCAGTGAATCTACATTATGAAGATCGTTCCTTGGACACCTTTGCTCTTCTTGACGATGGGTCAGAGAGAACCATTCTACTATCCACTGCAGTTAAGGCCTTGGGGATTCAGGGTATCCCAGAAAATCTTCCATTGCGGACAGTGCGAGATGATATTCAGGTCATTCATGGTTGTTCTATTTCCTTTCAAGTCTCTTCTCTCTTTAAACCTCAGACCAGTTATAAGATAACTCATGCCTTCACAGCTGATCGGCTTAACCTGTCACGCCAGTCTTACCCAGTAGAACAGCTGCAACAGAAGTACAGACATCTGCGCGGTATTACCCTCCGTCCACTCACTGATGTCCAACCTTTACTTCTCATTGGTTCAGATAAGCCCCATCTTATAACCCCAACAGAGCCTGTTCGATGGGGCGGCCCAGGTGCACCAGCTGCAGTTCACACACGCTTAGGTTGGACACTCCAGGGTCCTATACCTTCCATGGGCTGTCCTCCTACCCCACGGCAATGTCTGCTAACCTCCATGGATCCAATTCAGGATGAACTCCTTCAAAATGTTCAACGTCTGTGGCAGTTGGATATGGTTCCACAGTGGGAAGGCAAAGAGGTAACCAGGTCCAAGCAGGATCAGGAGTCTCTTCAGATGCTTGACCATAAGATTCTCACCGTGGAAATGGAGGGAATCAACAGGTTGGCTACACCCCTACTGCGGAGAAAGGACATGCCTTTGTTGAAGGCACCTAAAGAATCAGTCTTACCTAACCTTCGCAGTGTGGAGAGGCGTCTGCTGAAGGAGCCTGTAAGAGCTGAGGTCTATAAAGAGGAGATGAGGAAACTCATTAAGACTATAAGGAGCTGTTAGAAAGGTGACGGACCCTATATCTGATTCAGATGAATGCTGGTACATTCCCCACCACCTTGTTAGTCACAATGGGAAGTTCCGCCTTGTCTTTAACTGTTCCTACCAGTATCAAGGACAAAGCCTTAATCAGTACCTGCTGCCAGGACCCACCCTCGGGGCCTCACTGTTGGGCGTCCTTATCCGTTTCAGAGAACATCCTGTGGCAGTGAGTGGGGATATTAAGGCGATGTTCCAGCAGGTTCGCCTTATACCTGAGGACCGTCCTCTTCTCCGTTTTCTTTGGCGGGACCTGAAGATGGATGAGGCACCTAGAATTCTTGAGTGGCAGGTATTACCCTTCGGCACAACCTCCAGTCCTTGTTGTGCTACCTATGCACTACAGCGTCACGTGTGGCAACACCCCCTGACAGATGAGGCAATTAGATTCTCAGTGGAGAGATGTTTCTATGTCGATAACTGCCTGCAGAGCCTGCCTACTGCAGATGAAGCTCGGAACTTGATTGATCGACTACGGAATATCCTGTCTGGAGCTGGATTCGAAATTCGCCAATGGGCCTGCAATGATCCTACTGTGCTGAGTCACCTACCTTCTCATGCACAAGCTGCAAGTGTGGAGCTGTGGTTGACGCAGGAGAAGTCTGACATCCGAGTCGGACACTGGTTCTGAGCTGGAACTGGCAGACGGACACTTTGTCCTACAAACACCGACCTGTGATCTATGAGACTCCAACTTTGAGGAACATCTATAAGGTCCTAGCTACCCAGTACGACCCCCTGGGATGGCTTCTACCTTATTCCACTCGGGCAAAAGTCATCATTAAGCAGCTGTGGAACAAGCAGAGAGGATGGGATGACCCCAACCTACCACCTGAGCTCCTCCAGTCCTGGAATGCATGGGAGGAAGAACTCCGATACCTTCCTTGTATCTCCTTCCCCCGGTCTTATGTTCCTCCTGAAGTTGTGAGGGACGGAGTCACCCATGAGGTACATATTTTCTCGGATGCCTCTGAGCAGGCATATGGAGCGGTCGCCTACCTCCGGACTACTGACCAGGATGGTCAGACCTACCTGTCCTTCATTATAGCACGCTCTCGTGTCACTCCTAAATGAGCTCACTCCATTCCAAAACTAGAACTCTGTGGTAGTCTAGTAGCGGCACAGCTGGCTAAGTTACTGGAGACAGAGTTAACGCTACTAATCAAATCTATTTCCCTGTGGACAGACTCTACTACAGTCCTCCAGTGGTTGAATTCTGACTCCTGCCGTTACAGAGTCTTTGTTGGGAATAGAATTGCTGAAATCCAGGAGCTGACGGAGAAGTGTTCCTGGCATCATGTAAGTTCTGCAGACAACCCCGCTGATGACCTCACGAAGGGAAGACCTCTCCAATACCTTGCTGTGCCAAACCGATGGTCTCAAGGACCCCCTTTCCTCCTCCAAGATCCCAAGGAATGGCCAGTAATCCCTAAGACTGAAACAAGGGAAGACCAGGTTGAACTACGTAAATCTACCTTCTGTGGTATCAGTACCTTTCCTCTCTCATCTGGTAAGATTAATGGATGGAATTACAACACCTGGCAAGAACTATTGGATGTCACTGCTCAAGAACTTCGGGTAAACTCGGCTCCAGGGACTTCTCGAGAGGCTGAGGATTACCACCAAGCTGAGTTCCATATCCTCAAACAGGCTCAGCAGGAATCCTTCCCTGAGGATTATAAATTGTTAGAGACTGGGAAGCCAGTTAAGTCCGGGAGTCGATTAGTTACTCTATCCCCTGAAATGGATCCGTCCAGTGATCTGATAAGGGTGGGAGGTCGTTTGCGGCGAACTGCAGGCATCGAGGACTCCATTTTACATCCTCTGGTTCTGGATCCCAACCACCCTGTCACTCGCTTGATTATTCACCATTATGATGACAAGTTGCATCATCCTGGATCGGAACGGTTGTTCGGGGAAATACGGAGATACTATTGGATTCTCAGAGGCCGCGAAGCTGTCCGCCGGTTTCAACGTGACTGCCCAGAATGTCAACGTTGGAGGGCCCAACCGACAATCCCTAAGATGTCAGATCTACCTGAGGCGCGACTTCAGTTATACAAACCTGCCTTCTATTCTTGCGGAATGGACTGCTTTGGCCCCCTGTTAGTCAAAATTGGTAGACGTACAGAGAAGCGATGGGGCATTCTCTTTAAATGTCTGACCACTAGAGCGGTCCATTTAGACCTACTCCCTAGCCTGAGTACCGACTCATTCCTCATGGCTTTAAGAAGATTTGTTGCAAGTAGAGGAACGCCAGCAGAATTATGGTCAGATCGAGGTACGAACTTCCGTGGGAGTGAAAGAGAGTTACGGGAAGCTTATGCTGCTTTGCTTCCTGACATACAGGGTCATCTTGCAGGCCAGAGGATCCACTTCCGCTTTTAATCCTCCATCGGCCCCTCATTTTGGTGGAGTTTGGGAGAGGGAAGTGAGATCAGTTAAATCTGCCTTATACACAGTTTTGGGTGCACAGTCAGTACCAGAGGAAGTCTTAATGACTGTCTTGCTGGAAGTGGAGGCCATCCTTAATTCAAAACCCTTAGGATACGTGTCGTCAGACGTGGCAGATGCTGACCCAGTAACTCCAAATAGTCTCCTCATGGGGCGGCCTGATGGATCTCTGCCACAAGTCGTTTATCCAGAATCAGAGATATTAAGTCGCCGACACTGGAGACATTCTCAGGTCTTAGCAGACCGATTCTGGTCCAGGTTCATACGGGACTACCTCCCTAGCCTACAAACCCGGCAGAAATGGCAAGCCTCTCCTCCCAACCTAAAGGAACAGACATTTGTTATGATTGTCGACCCCCAACTACCACGAAGCTCATGGCCTGTAGGAGAAATGATAAAGACTCACCAAAGCCCAGATGGTCATATCAGGTAAGCTGATGTGTTGATAAAGGGTCAAGTTTATACCCGACCGGTAGCTCGCCTGGTCGTCTTGCCGGCCTTACCAAAGGATGGAAAGGACTTACCAAAGGACTTAATGCCCCGACACTGACTAGTTAAGTCGCCTTTCATGGAAGCAAAGAAGCTCCGCCTCTTTGGGGGCGGCTGTATTAAAGGCTCCTGTAAGAGGGACTTTTATTATGAAACCAGAGTTGTTATAGTATAGTACGACATTAGTGGGCAGTGTATTTTGCTGAGCTGCCGCTGTTTGAAGTGTTCGTGTGATCTGTCCAAGCCATCAGCTGCAAGGATGATGCTTCCAGTTTGTTTGTGGGGATTGTTGCAGATTTAATATCAAGGTGTTAGTCACTGACCACAAAGTAAGCCTATTTTATTTATATTTGTGTTAGCAGTGATCGCTACAGTGTTATATGCATTTGTTCCATATAAACATGCCTATACATGTCCGATAACGATCGTTCTTTAGTGTTCCGATCGGGAAAATTATTTAATGTGTGATTATTTACTCTTTATAAAGATGTCAATCAGTGTTATTATGTCTTAACAACGTGATGTTGTTCTGTTAATCTGCTACGAGACCAAATGAGTGTTTAGCGTTCTGTTTATGTAAATTTTATTCATATGCGCCATGATTCTTTCCATATATGGAAGCTTTATGTTCATAGGGACAAATGATCACTCATGACTTGGAAGTTTTCTGTGAAATATCTGGTCTCCTTTAATTTAACTGTTAAGGAGAGAAATGCCAATGTGAATACTTATGAATGCTTTGGTTTCATTATGTAACAGCAAATGTTACTATTGTTTATATATATCTTTAGTTTATTCATTTCTATATTGTATTTATTTTTGCAGACTATTTTCACCTTTGTACATCTGTGGACCTTCCTTTTCTCTACGAATACACCATTCAAAGCTAATCACCTGTCTCCTCATTATTGGTGCTCTGACCGGCACCCAGGAGGGTTTACTCATCCATAACCTGATCAGAACCTAACAGTCTTAAAGTCTCTCCAACAGCCTGTCTATAGCTGGACATACTGTTTTTCCATGCAATTCTAAAAACTTCCAAGTTAGTTTTTCTCCATTTGCGTTCAAGACTACGAGTTACTTTCTTGAGAGAGTGAGTATTACTGTTATACCATGGCACAGTACGTTTTTCTCTAACCTTTTTCAATTTGATGGGGGCAACAGCTTCTAATGTATTAGAGAAAATAGTGCCCATGTTGTCAGTAATTTCGTCTAATTCATGTGTATTTTTGGGTACAAATAGCAGTTGATATAGATCAGGCAGGTTATTTGCGAATCTTTCTTTGGTGGCTGGAACAATTCTGCCCAGACGGTAACGCTGAGACATATAGTTAATATCAGTTATACGCAGCATGCACGATACAAGGAAATGGTCTGTAATATCATTGGGGTACAATATCTATAGCAGTAAGATCGATTCCATGCAATTAGATCTAGTGTATGATTAAAATGATGAGTGGGCCCGGTGACATTTTGCTTGAATCCAAAGGAGTTTTTTATGTCAGTAAACGCAAGTCCTAATGTGCCATTTGCATTATCAACGTGAATATTAAAATTTCCCATGATTAGCGCCTTATCAACTGTAACTAGAAGGTCTGAGAGGAAATCTGCAAATTCTTTTAGGAATTCTGTATACGGCCCTGGTGGTCTATACACAGTAGCCAGAGCAAGAGATACATTCGATTTCTTTTGCATGTCTGACAGTGTAACATTTAGCAGAAGTATTTCAAAAGAGTTAAACCTGTATCCTGTTTTCTGGGTAACATTGAGAATATCACTATATATTGTTGCGACACATCCGCCACGACCAGTCTGACGGGGCTCATGCTTATAACAGTAGTTTGGTGGAGTAGACTCATTTAGACCAAAATAATCATTTGGTTTTAGCCAAGTTTTAGTCAAGCAGAGTACATCAAAACTATTTTCTGTGATCATTTCATTTACAATAACTGCTTTGGGTGTGAGTGATCTAATATTTATGAGCCCAAACTTTAAAAATTGTTTTTGTTCATTTACTTAACATTTTTCTGGTTTAAATACTATAAGATTTTTTCTAGATCCTACATTATGTTTTGACCTCACTATTCGGGGAACAGACACAGTCTTAATAGTTTTTACAGCGCAAGTACTTTTATCATTTAAGCGGGTGGAACAAAACTCATCATAATAGTTATTAGAGAATTGTCTTACTAGTCACATGGAGCGAAGTGTCCTGGAGATGTTGTCAGAGAGCAGCTCCGCTCCAATTCTGCTGGGGTGTAATCCATCAGCGCGAAACAGCCTAGGACGCTCCCAGAAAAGATTCCAGTTATTAACAAATAGCAGTTTCTGTTCTTTACACCATGACAACAACCATTCATTTAAAGCAAAAAGTCTACTGAACCTTTCGTGTCCTCGTCGATACGTGGGCAGTGGTCCTGACACGACGATCGCCGCTGGCGTCGTGCTGCGAACCGTCTCGATCAGGCTGTGAAGTCCCTCTTCAGCGTCTCCGTCTGCCGCAGCGTGGTGTCGTTAACCCCGGCGTGAAGCACGACCGCTCTGGGGCTCTCGTCGGCCTTCAGGATCGCGGGTATCTGCACAGAAACATCGAGAACACGAGCACCAGGCAAACAATGAGTGTGCACTTTACCTTCGGCTAACGTAGCACTTACGTGTCGGACGATGGAGTCTCCGATGATCACAGCGTCGCATCCTGTCTCGCGGAGGGGAGCGAAGCAGTTCCGGATGGAGATGTCGAAGGCAGGAGGGGGAGAAGTTGTCGCCCGGGACCCGGCTCGCGTCCTCCGCTGTGGATGCACCCAGGGTCCGTGGTGTCCCGGCGTCGCATTGAAGGACATCTGGGAAGATCGCGTCCTGGGTGCACCGGGCCTGTGCAGAGAAACACACGGAGTAGACGTGGCGGGACTGTTAGCAGCACGCTGTATACTTACCCCGGACTTGTGAGCGTCAGCCCGGGATGATTCCAGCGCAGCTCTCCGCTCTCTCAGCTGGGCCTGCCTCACCTCCAGGTCGCGAATCTGCTTTCCCACAGCCTCGAGCTCAAGCTGCACAGAGCGGAGACATTCATCCGCCATTAAAGCAAGTAACAGTGAGTACAGCAGTGGTAATGTGTGTGTATATAGAGTATTAGCAATGTAAGCGCAGTTAGCTGCAACCACGCTTGCTGATGCCAACGGGCTAAAAGCTAATAGCGGACCCGGGAGATCAAAATAAAACTAGTGATAGCGAGGCGCTCTGATTGTTTTTGTTGTAGAATACAATAGAGGATATATTCACACGTTATATAAACGGAAACGATGATGTATAAAATTGATTTTTGAGTTAAAAATAGTCAATGAAAAGAATATAGTGACGGAGCTCAAACGCAGTACAGCTGCCAACAACAAACAGGAAGTGACGTCTGTCACTGTCTCCCGTACCGTACTGTCTTCCGTACATGACCTATGGCCTAGAAGTTTGGGGAAACACTAAAGAGCTATCCGCATTGTGAATAAAGTGGATTACAGGGCCCATACAAATGAGCTCTTCATTAAACTAAAAGCACAAAAATTTTCTGTTTTCAACAGAATTTATGTATAATTTAAGCCATAATAGGTCACCAGTGCATATCCAGGGATTGTTCCAGAAACGAGATTGTGTTTATAATTTCCGAAAGGAAGAAATGTTTAAAAAAAACATATGTGAGAACGAGTGCAAAGCAGAATTGTGTTTCTTTTGTTGGGATTAATGTGTGGAGTAAGTTGGACCAAGAGCTAAAAGATTGTAAAACCTTAATTCAATTTAAAATTATTTTGAAGAAATCAATTTTAAAAAAATACATTGAGAATGGATGCTAAAGATGTAAATGGATGCTGGGGATGTTTTTTTTTTCCATGTATAAGACATTGGCAGCTTTACTGATTATGTTTTGTAAATGCACTGGGATAGGCGCAATAAGCTTTTGCTTCTGCCTATTCCATTTCAGACTTTATGTTGATTTATGTAATCATTTGTTAAATGTTTAAATTTATGAATAAAATAAATCTGAATTTGAATCTGAAAGATTATAATTTTTGTGAATTTTTTGAATGAAAGATCAGTAATGGAGATTTATTTTCACAGCCACCTTTGCTCATATTTACCAAGTGTGCCAATATTGGTTGAGGGCACTGTATATGACAATATACAGTATACACACACACATATATTTATAAACATGTCTTTTTTGGCTTCAGAACGCTTAGAATACAGCCTTGTATGGAGTCTTTTTATGGTTGCATTTATGGTTATTTTGTGTCCTTTTTGAAACTTACAAGCTCCAGTTCCCATTTTTTATAATTCCACATTTGAAAATGTTTATTTGACATGTGATTCGAAATTTAATTGAGGATGATTCAATCTTAATGGTAACATTAATTTTATATGTAATATTTATTATATTTAAATCAAGGATTTTGTTCTGTATATGAAGTATCATTTTGGTATCCTAAGCCAATAGCATGAAATGGGAGTGATCTTGCTGGCAGTGCTTGTATTCACCGTACATGCAAATTTCACACATGTATAATCTTTGGATCAGGAAAAGAGGTCAAGGTCATCTCCCAGTCTCAGTGCAAAACCTACAATTAAATTCCATCTGCCTCTTGCATCTCTGTCCCTCAATATGGCTTAATTTCTTCAGTTGTTAATATTGAAATGAGTGCTGTGCGTTTGGGCCCGCTGAAAATGTGCTTCATGCATTAATAAGTCTCTCACTGTGCAGAATCGTTGTTGTTTAAGCTCCTTCCATCCTACATGAAAGGGCATATTTAACTTCACATCTTACTCAAGCTCTCAATAGAAGAGTGATGGGAATTTCGGAATCATTATTTCAACTGGTTACACACTCTGAATCAATACCAAGAACAAAGCTTAGTCTGACAAGATAGTTGTATAATGGAGCACTTGTGTAAGGTTGAAGTACGACTCTCGAAAAGACCAGTGAGGCGCGAGCGCAGAGGTGTTCCCACCTGCCGAGTAATGCTGGGTTAGTGAATTGTTTGTGTCCAGTTAGAGTGTCTGTGATTAACAGCTATTGGAGTTAACAAGTCAAGTTTTTTGCAGAAAAAAACTTTTTAAAAACATTTTCAGTAAGGAGTAAGCTAATAGCCTAAACTTTAATTTTAATAACTTTAATAACGTGTCATGCTGGTTAGAATTTACCATGTTTTCCTGCCAGTTGGCATTAAGAGTGACTGGTACTTGATGGAAGTGCCTAATTGTGGACAAAAATATGGGGGATCAAGACAAACAAGGGCGAACCTCCAGAAACAGCAACAAAAATGACATTGATTGTTGCAGCAGTGCTGCGGTGATAAAAGAACTGAAAGCAATTAACGCAAGATTGGACCGCATACAGATTGACAAGGGAAAGCAAGTCAACACTAGAACTGATAGCATGGAAAAGCAAGTAAATTCTAGAGTTGATAAGTTGTGTGAATCGATGGAGAAGATGATGTCTGAAAGTCAGAACGTTGTGTTGAAAGAGATAGAGAAGGCCACAAAAGACATGAAGACAAATCTTGACACTGAGGTGGGAATTCTGTGTGCACGAATGGAAAATATTGAGGAGAAAATGTCTAAGAAAGAGGCGAAGAAGAAGAGTTTTGATCCAGATTTTTCGCTGATTGTTGTGGGGCTTCCTCATTCAGAGGGAGAGGATTTAATGGCTAAAGTGAAAGACCTGCTGCGCATTGGCCTTAGATGTGACACTGCGCTATGCCCCGCTGCGCTGGAGCGGATGCGGGTGCGTGGAGACCGACCGGGGCTTGTTAAAGTGGAGCTGAGCTCGGTTCAGGAAAAAGTGGTCGTGTTGCGCAGAAAATCGGAGCTGAAAGATTACGACAGCTTCGAGGACGTATACGTGTCTTCAGCGAAATCACATGCCGAACGGATGATGGACTTTAACTTTAGAACTTTGATCCGTGAAACTGCAGTCGGGAGGGACTTCTACTTGGCAGCCAATCGACGCATGGTGAAGCGGACGCAGTCGCCTCGACGTGCGACGAGAGAGGGATTGGCAGCTGATAGCGGTCATGCTTGAGAAGGACTTGTCCAGCCCGTCAGGTTTGTTAATGAACAGTTTTTGTTAGCCCACTGGAATGTTAATGGGTGGACGTTGTCAAACTGTGAACTCAGGAGACTGCTACTTAAATCTTTAGACCCTGACTTAATTTCCCTTAATGAAACTCACTTATGCAATGATACACTGGACTTTGGTGGATTTACTTGGTTTGGACATAATCAAATTGCCCATAAGAGGGCTGTTAAAGCCTCGGGTGGAGTTGGATTCTTGGTTAAAAATGCTGTGTTGGAGCGGTATTCAGTTAGCATTGTTGATAAAGCATTTGAAGGAATATTTTGTTTACGCTTTGAGCATAGAGAATCGCAATATTATTTTATTTTAATTTCATGTTACCTGTCCCCAGAATCATCTGTCTGGGGCAGGAATGCAGATCTCTATTTCAGCCATTTATTGGCATTGCTATATACTGTTTCCGACCAGGTGGATTCAATTTATATTGATGTTAACAGCCGAACCGGGGCGCTTAAGGACTATGTGGAAGGAGATGACCTTGCTCCTCGAACAGTTTTGGACATGAATGTAAATAAGCATGGTCATACCTTTATGGAATTTTTGAAGGACTCTAAATGTTGTATACTTAATGGGAGGTTAAATCCTGAAAATGACAACTTTACTTCTATTTCTGTAAGGGGCAAAGCTGTTGTTGATTACATAGTGACACCTCATGTTGATTTGAAAACATGTCTTGGATTTAATGTTTATTCCCCTTCTGAGCTTATTGAGAGGGTTGGTCCAGAAAGTTTTAATTTGATTGGTGATCATAGTAGACTCCCTGACCATTCAGTTCTTTGTTTACGTTTTCAAGCTGGGGAGGTAGTTAATATTCAGAATAATTTTGACTGTTTACATCATGCAAAAAGACGAGACAGGAATTACCCTGTTGATTTTATGTCTTCAAAGATGTGTTGTAGGGCCCTATTGGAGGTAATTGCCAATTACAGATTGTACAGGAAAATCAGGAAAAGATGGACCAGTGTTATACTAATCTCTGTAATCTTTTACATGCTGAGATGGAGAAATATTGTCCTGTAAAAAAAAATGGGTCCTACAAAGAAATATTACAGAGCTAAACAACCTTATTGGAATAATGCATTAAATGAGTTATGGTTGAAGTTGCATTCTGCAGAGAGAATATTTCTTAAATGTGGTCCTGGGGAACCTTGGAAGAGGAGGAGGGCCTTGCATAGTGAATTCATACAATGCCAGACTAATTTTGATAGAAAGCTTAGGTTCTTAAAAAGAAGGTTTAAAAGAGGCCAAGCCCTCAAATTAGAACAGTTACAAACTGGTAATCTTCAGCAATTCTGGAGGGAAATACATAAGTTAGGCCCAAATAAGAAAACATTAATACCCATAGAGGTTTTATTGGAAAGTGGTGGATCTTCTTCTGAATTTGGTCAAATATTAGAAAAGTGGGAAAAAGATTACAGTGAATTATATGGTTATAGTAGTTCAACTTTATTTGATGATCATTTCTTAAAAGAAATTTGTAAAGTAAAACTAGAGCTGGAAATGTAATCTCATCTGTAAGTCGCTTTGGATAAAAGCATCTGCTAAATGAATAAATGTAAATGTATATAAGGGAAACAGGTCAATTTAGCTCAAAGGGAATCATTTAAGATTTTAAAGGGAATTTGAACAGAATCACTGTTTCACGGCTGATCACTGAGACGCCCTGCGATTCACTGAACGAGCCGTTTAACATAAAATCTGCGCTGGATATTAATATGCAAACTATAGTGAAAACCCTATCAATTAGCACAGTAACAAGATCGGCAGTTTAAGACATTAACTTGTAAGCACAAAACACAAGATACTTCTCTTTTCAATATGAATAAGACTTTATTAGATAAATCTAAGACATATAAACTAATCTAACACATAAACGCACGCACGCACACATTCACATAAGTTGCAGGAAGATCGAAAGTTAGGGAAAGATGAGTTTAAGAGAATGGAAATGTGGAATCCCAAGTTCACAGCAATACGTTAAATTGCATAGACATGAACAACCATCAATCACTTAATTAACCATAGCATTGAGTTCCTCAATGAGGTTAAAATTATATAAGATACACCAGTACAAATGTCTGAAGGTACATTGCCTGTGTAAAGTTGTCGTTGAAATGGGGCTGCCCTGATGTCGCTGATTGGCTGGAAGTTCAGTAGTCGTTGAAGTGACGTCTTGGGAAGCCCGTGGTTGGGCGTTGGCTGAAGATGCAGAGTTGTGTGGCTGGTTGAAGTTGAATGGGCAGTCGAGGTCAGACGGCGTTACAAAACTTAACTCAGAACACAAAACTCTCAAACGGAAAAGAAAAGAAAGAAAGTTTGACGAGACTAGGTGTTGTTTCTTCTCATCGTGGCTAAGTAGCAGCAGGCGTGCAGGCCGAAGCACGCTGGAACCGCGCTCAAAGAACAGTAATGACAAACAGCATGGCTAAAGCTAAGAAGCAAAGCTAAAAGCAGGCATGACTGATAGCAAAAGCAGAGCTAAAACTAAAAATAAAAATTTTATGGTGTCCTAAGTATTTAAACTGGCCTGTTGGCCACACCTCAAATGTTGTCTTGACCAATCAGATATTGTCTTGGCTCGGGGGTATCATAAATCATGTTATCTTATCAAGCATGTGGTCCGAATTTTCCCGCTCTTGCAGGGTATAATTTTGGACATGATTCCTATAACAAGAATATGATACATTTGACAAACAACTGATGGTCAGGACTATTTCAAGCAAGCAGATTCAATCACACACATACCAAACATAATTATGAATCCTTAAGCTATCCCATAGTTATTAAAAGACATACACAATAAGTGATTATAACATGATAGTCAAATGTGTGGGTTACACATAAATGAATATGGAGTGAAGCGATGGACTGATATTCATTTATAAGTCCTTTTGAGTTCATTTTGGTCCATATATATGTAGAAAAGACAGTTTCTTTGCCATTCTCTTGACAAAGATTTCTGTGGAGACCAGAGGTTCAAAGGCCCCTTAGGAATTTCAGTCTGGTTCTGCTGGGGGAAGTCAATGGAACTTGTGTAGTACTCAAGGGTTTACACGTGATGTCTGGCGTTGCCTATCAATTACGAACAACAAATTTGACAAATCTCTTCTCCGAATTAAAATTGTCAATAATTGTTCTAGTGGTGTTAATGTTGAAAGCTGTTATGTGGAAGCAATGGTTGGTTTGGTCATCTTGCTTGGGACTTGTGGCACAGAATGTTTTATGACTTCCTGTTTTTCAGCCACAGCCCTGATCGACTCTTTAATTTGTCTGGTTTGAGTCATTTCTGCTACATGTAAATGGGTATGAATAAGATATACTATCAAAATGATATACTGAACAGTGATATTACATTAGATGAGGTACTTAAAGTGCTAGACAAAGCCAAGGAAAATAAAGCTGTGGGTATTGAAGATCTCCCTAATGAGGTACTTAAGAACCCTAACTTGTGTAATGTTCTACATTGTTTGTGTCACATATGTTTTCAAAATGGTATTATCCCATCTGAGTGGAATAGATCAATTATAAAACCCATCCCGAAATCTATAAAAGATGACCCTAGAGTCCCGTTGAACTATAGAGGGATTAGTTTGATCAGCACAGTCTATAAATTTACTCAGGAGTCCTTAACAACAGACTTAATACTTTTTTGGAGGTTTATGGAGGGTTGGTAGATGAACAGAATGGTTTTAGGAAGAACAGGGCCTGTATTGATCATATTTATGTGTTATCCTCTGTGGTGAGAGTTTGTTTGGACAAGGGTAAAAGTACTTTTGCCTGCTTTGTTGACTTCAAAAAAGCGTTTGATTGTGTTAACCGAGATATTTTGCGGTTTAAATTACTTTCATCGGGTATCAATGGAAAAATTTATAATGCTATAAAAGCCCTTTACAAAGATCCCATTGCTTGTGTACAAATAAATAATTTAAAGGGATACTCCACCGTGTTTTCATATTAAACTATGTTTTTCCCTTAACTAAGACGAGTTGATACATACCTCTCTCGTCTCAGTGCGTGCCCTCAATCGCTTTGGCGCGCGGTGACACTTTGAAAGCACTTAGCTTAGCCCATTCATTCAATATGGGCCAAGCAGAGAAGCTACCAAACACCTCCACGTTTTCCCTATTTAAATACAGTTACTCGCGTAGTGTAACTCGACCTAGGACGGTAACACAAAACAAAACGTTGCGCTTTTCTAAGCGTGTAAAATGGATAACTATATTGTATGGCGGAATACCATGGCAAGTGCTTGTAAGCACTTCGTCTTGGCGCAGTAATATCAATCAATCAAAAAAAAATGATGGTCAGAAAATAATTTAATAAATAAACAAAAAAACAAAAAACAATGAAAAAATAAATAAATCCCTACTTTCTCGATTTTCTATGTGCGTTCATAAATTGTATTAATTTGTAAGTGTCATATTTGGCAGTTGGCATTAGAGGTTATATTACTAATAGTAATAACAGTGGCTTATGAGAAGTTTAATACTACAGAGAAAACAAAATGCCTTTTTTGAAGCTGTTGTATATGTGTAACAGTAAACAAAATTATAAAATCAACACTTGTTTTTGCCCCATTTTTCATGAGCTGAACTCATAGATCTAAGACTTTTCTGTGTACACAAAAGGCTTAATTCTCTCAAATATTGTTCACAAATCTGTCTAAATCTGTGTCAGTGAGCACTTTTCCTTTGCCGAGATAATCCATCCACCTCATAGGTGTGGCATATCAAGATGCTGATTAGACAGCATGATTATTGCACCGGTGTGAATTAGACTGGACACAATAAAAGACCACTCTAAAATGTGCAGAATCAGAATCTAGCAAATCACAACTTTTCATTTTCCATCAGTAAGTACACAATGTAACTACAGAAGAGTCAAGTTTTAAATAGGAAAAAATATTAGAAAAATATATAAGATTCAATGATCTATGCTAAGCTAAGCTAAAAGTACTACCGCCAGACCTTGAGATCGGCTGAATGGATTAGAAAACGGTAAAACTCAACTGTTTAACTCTCAGGGAGTTGGAAAATGAGCTTATTTTTTAAAAAAGTGGAGTGTTCCTTAATCTTTGTTAATGCAAAGTAATACAATTAAAGCTGTTAGTTCATGTTGTTGGTTTCTTTTTTTAATTCAGTTTAGCTCAGGCCTATTAATTCATTTTAACATACAAAACTTTGGATTTTTATAATGTTGTGTAAATGTTGCAATTAATATGAACTGTAATTTATAAATTCTTTACAGGTATTTCTCATCAGTACGTTTTAACCAATGTAGTTAACTAATGCAAATTATTTTGAGTTCTTTTCTTTTATTTATTTTGCAGTTGAAATGAGGAATTTAAAGGGCACTTTTTCATTAATATATGTTTTATTGTAACATTGTCAAAGCTGGTAATTATGCATACGGTAAGCTGTTATTTAGTTTTCTTGGAAAACACATTATCTTAACCAAGCAGGTTTAAGGTGAGAAAAAAAAAAAAAAATATATATATATATATATATATATATATATATATATATATATATATATATATATATATATGTATATATATATATATATATATATATATATATGTATGTGTGTGTGTGTGTGTGTGTGTGTGTGTGTGTGTGTGTATGTGTATTTGATGGTGTGTGAGGAAAAAGTGAGAGAGTTTGTGTGTGGTCTTACATCAACACAACAGTCCATAACCAAAGGTAAGTGTAGCTATGAGAAATCCTTCAAGGAGAAAAAGCCACTTTACAAAAAAGAATAAAAGAAAGAAAATAGGTAGAAAGGGAGAGAGAAAAACAGAGAAGCACTAAGCAGTACTTTACCAAGCCCCCTCGTGCGACCCCGTCCCACTCAAGGTGATCATGGGTCAGGACAGAACTCAAAGGAGGCGAGGCAAAGCTGGCCCATGGCCACATAAAAAAAACAGCGCCGTTCACTCCCCTTCCCCCCGCTTCCATTTTTATCCATTTCTTTGTTCAGCGGCAGGTCAGCTTTGAAGCCTTTGCTTTGAGAAAAAAAGCAGCATCCATGAGCATATAACATTTCCGCTATTATCATTTATCCTCAAAGACTACACATTGAAGCACTTGCTATTATATGCTGTTGAATGCTGGCATACATAATTTTCTTCATAATTATTGCTATATGGTTCTAAATGCAAAATTGTCTAAATTGTCTTGAAGGAATAGTCAGACAGAAATGAAAAACAAATTACTCTACCTCATCTCATACATTTGCAGACTGCATTCTGATTTGGCTCCATAACTTTTATTTATTTTTTATTTTTATTGTAATTTTTTATAAAATGCAGATTTGATGAGCGTAAAGTACTTCATAAACCATACAAAAAATAATGTTTAAAAATACCTTTTATTTTAATGGTTTTTTTTTGGAGGTGTTCTTAATTGGTTTAAACTCCTTATAATTTTATCCTGACTCTTATTTACATAATTTGGATGGATGAGCAATACAAATCAAGGTTTAGTGTGGAAAACACTGAAGTTAAAGGCTTAATAATGTTAATCTATAATTGACCTCCATGCACTTTAATCAAAACTTACAATAAAAAAGTCCTTTATGTCAGGTTGTTTTGTGCAATTCAGATCTTTGCTGCTGAGCCTGAATTAGCAGTAGAGTTTAGCAGCAAAACCTGTTCTCAGAGGACACTGGGTAATGAGCATGCCACGTGCCATGCCTGGACGTCAGAAGCCAAAAAACCAAGCCTTGTGGGTAGGTGATCTTCATGTGTCAGAGAGCAAGTATTGCTAGGTTGTGCAGGGGCTGCCGCTCCAGTAATTGTGTCCACTGTAGTGTTGCCGAGGTGTGAACTCACTGAACGTTCAACAGAGCGAGACAGAAATAGAGAACGGGGAGAGGGGCATGCTAGGTATTAACCTGATCTCTCTCATGTCAAGACAAGTTTCTTCAGGTACCTACATGGCCTCTGCTGCTGTAAGGAAGATAAAAAGGTTGTTATTGGAGGGTAAGTCTTATTAAATGCTGGGGTAGAAAACTCTAGTATAATTTTAATCTCTGTGATAAAGACTTCCACTCTTGAAGTTTCCTACTGTTTTGAGAGCCACAGCTGCCTCTGGACACTTTTACAAATTTACAAGCTTCTCTGAGTCTGTACATTTGTCTATTCCTCTCCTTCTCTCATCTTTCCGCACCTCTGCTCTCCACCTCTCTGATGTAGTAGATGTTCTGAAGGTAGGTCAGAGGGCTGAAAGCACACGCTGGCATATGGACCCATGCCAGCCACCTGAATTTGTGCCAGCTTGGACAGAGATGAGACACAGAACAGGTGATAGCGAACACACACACACACACATAGTTCTCAACAGAACAGCTTATGAGAATTAACTACTAAGACTATAAGTACTTTGAGAGTAAATGAGATTTGTATATATTAGTTTTATGTATTACGAAAATTTTCATAGCCAGTCTCGAGTTTGCTGTGATTTTGACGGGACTGTGGGTTGTAAAGACAGTCCAGGGGCTCTGACTGGCCACCTGTCCCTTAGCTAAAGGTTGGCTTCACAGTTGCTGCCCAGCTGGCAGCGGTGGTGCTCGTGCCAAAACGGTGTGGCAGGGAGGGGGAGCCCCCTAACGGGGAAAGACAGTGCGGGACCTTGCCTGTCACAATATGTGCTAGATCAGAATCCTGCTCTTTTGGAGTGAAACTCAAACCTGTAAATTGGGAGTCCCAAAATAGCTGTTCTGGACTCCCTGAAAGATACAGGTGAAAATGGTTTGATACCAATGGTTAAACATAACACTCATATTATATATGTATATACATATACATATATATATATATATATATATATATATATATATATATATATATATATATATATATATATATATATATATATATATGTATATATATTACATATATATATGTATGTATGTATATATATATATGTATGTGTGTGTGTGTGTGTATATACATGTGTACAGTATATATATATGTATATATATATATATATATATATATATATATATATATACACACACACACACATATACATACACACACACACACACACACACACACACACACATATATATATATACACACACACACACACACACACACACACACACACACACACACATACATATATATATATATATATATATATATATATATATATATATATATATATATATATATATATAAAAAACAAACACACACACACATATATATACACACACACACACACACACATATATATATATATATATATATATATATATATATATATATATGTATGTGTGTGTGTGTGTGTGTGTGTGTGTATATATATATATATATATATATATATATATATATATATATATATATGTGTGTGTGTGTGTGTGTGTGTGTGTGTATATATATATATATATATATATATATATATATATATATGTATATATATATATATATATATATATATGTGTGTGTGTGTATGGGGGGCCAAACAGGAAATAATTCTATGTAAATCTGAATATATAGTTAAAAGTCTGAATATATAGTTGTAAATCCTGAATATATAAATGTAAATCTGAATATATAAATGTAACCCTGAATATATAAATGTAAATCCCCAATATATAGTTATAACTCTGAATATATAAATGTAATCCTGAATATATAGTTAAAACTCTGAATATATAAATGTAAAACCTGAATATATAGTTATAACCTTGAATATATAAATGTAAATCCTGAATATATAGTTATAACTCTGAATATATAAATGTAAATCCCGAATATATAGTTATAACTCTGAATATATAAATGTAAATCCTGAATATATAGTTATAACTCTGAATATATAAATGTAAATCCCGAATATATAGTTATAACTCTGAATATATAAATGTACATCTGAATATATAAATTTAAATCCCGAATATATAGTTATAACTCTGAATATATAAATGTAAATCCTGAATATATAGTTATAACTCAGCATGTGAGCTCCGCTCAATATTTTGCTCTATGCCAATGCGCTCCACTCAATTGCTCACGGCCCAAGCGGTCAAATCCCGCTCCGACATGAAATCTCAGTGTTATAGGCTACTGTATACCCTTTGTTCATTATTTTTAAGGCATTGTTGGGGGGCATTTTCCATTTTGCATAGGTGGCCTCAGCACATTGTTTGTGAGATAATAGGCCATTCTTTAAACTTTATTAGTTTCAGAAAGATTCTCGCGGATACAGAGACAGTGGAAACAAAGGCAGATCTTTATTTTACAAAAGCACAAGGTTTTGGGGTTATTGTGAAGGTATACAAATAAAAGTAGACCCTTTGTAGTTGTCTTACACACTAATCTGTAAAATTGACGGAGTTTCTTCCACTGTCATTAAAGAAAAATCCATGAACGCGCTGGCGCGTTCGTTGTACAGGGTTAGAGAAAAGCTTATTTAGTTTCATATTTATGTTTAAATAATATGCTGGGCTGCATTTCCCCTGAAAACCTTCTTTACGCTATCATTCTTAAGTTATAACTCAGGCTTTAATTGGTGTTTCCCAAAACGTTAAGAATACCTTCTGTAAGTCATTAGTTCGTATGGTTGGTCTGGAGCACTAGCTATACCTTATGACAGTTCATTACGATAGTGGCCACCACTGTTTCTTTACATCTCAGTCTATACGAATATAATTCTGCTAATTGAAGTGTTTTCATGCAAAGAACATTGTCATTACACTGATGCGATTTTATGTTGTTAGTAATGATATTATCCAAAGTTGTATTGGCAAACCTTTAGGCAGTATAGCTATTAGGAGTATGTTTAACCTCTTAAATTCTGAGACCATTCTGAGAGATTTCTGTCTGGATTTGGCCTACCCAAATTGAAAAGCTTCCCATACCCAAAATACAAAATTTTGGTGTAATTTTAAAGGAAACGTTTTGAAGTTTCATAAACCACTTTTAAAAGTGATAAACATGTAAGCAGGGCCGGCGCGCGGCGTGCCTATAGGCGAACTAGGCAGCCGTCTAGGGCGGCAATTAAGAATACATCCCCCCCATTTAATTAAAAAAAAAAAAAAAAAAACGTTTTTTTGGGGACATTCGTTTGAATTATTGCACTTCCATCATCAAGTTATCACTCCATTATTGTTATAACTCTGAATATATAGTAATGAATATAAAGTAGGCTATATATAGTTATATAAATGTAATCCTGAATATATATATATATACGTATAACCAAATATATAAATGTAAATCCCGAATATATAGTTATATCTCTGAATATATAAATGTAAATTCTGAATATATAAATGTAAATCCCGAATATATAGTTATATCTCTGAATATATAAATGTAAATCCTGAATATATAGTTATATCTCTGAATATATAAATGTAAATCCTGAATATATAGTTATATCTCTGAATATATAAATGTAAATCCTGAATATATAGTTATAACTCTGAATATATAAATGTAAATCCCGAATATATAGTTATAACTCTGAATATATAAATGTACATCTGAATATATAAATGTAAATCCCGAATATATAGTTATAACTCTGAATATATAAATGTAAATCCTGAATATATAGTTATAACTCTGAATATATAAATGTAAATCCCGAATATATAGTTATAACTCTGAATATATAAATGTAAATCCCGAATATATAGTTATAACTCTGAATATATAAATGTAAATCTGAATATATAAATGTAATCTTGAATATATAGTTATAACTCTGATTATATAAATGTAAATCTGAATATACAGTTATAATTGTTATTATATAGATATAAATAGTGAATATATAAATGTAACCCCGTCCAACTGAATGGTCCAACTGAAACCAAGATCTCGCAAATTTTCCAACTGACTTCTTGAAATATGGTACCTAGTAAATGAAGACAATGCTATATGTAAATACGTATACATGATACATTATTAAAAATAAGTTCCAAAAGAGGGGTTTTGTATAGTGATGCCATAGAAGAACCAATTTTTGTTCTCCAAAGAACCGTTCAATGAACAATTTATTTAAAGAACCATTATTTTTCTTTGTGTGAAGAACATTTTTATAATCTAAATAAATATCATAATTTGTATATCAATGATTACATTGTAGTAAAAATGCAAATTCCTGATATCAATAATTAAATTGTTGAAATGTCATTTCTTGATATCAACAATTGAATTGCTACTAGTAAAAATGTTCATTCGTGATATCAGAAACTATTATTGTCATTAGTGACAATCAAATTATTGACATCAAAAATTAACATTGTTATAGTAGCAATGTAATTGTTGATATCAAGAATAGATATTTGCTTTTGTAACAAAGTAATTCATGATATCAAAGATTATGATTTTTACAAGTAATTGTATTTCTGATATGTGAAATTGGGATTTCAGCCTATGGTGACATTTCACAAGTGAAAATACAATTACAGATATCAAGAAATATAGTTTTTACAGGCTATAGTGGAAATGTAATTCTGTCATGTTAAAACAAAGCACTTTAAATAGTGAAATGCTGATATGAAGATTTAACATAGTTAAAAGTGGAAATGAAATCCTTTATATCAAGAACTGAATTGTTGATATCAATAGGCTTAATTAATATCCTGAGCCTCTGTATATTGCCATAAGCCTCATCCCTTACGAAACTTGACCATGGTTTGACAACAAGTAAAACCAAAAGAGCATGGTTATTGTATTTAAAACACGGTTACCACAAATTAACCATGGATTTACAAAAAAAAAAAAAGTAAAAAAAAAGTAAAAAAAAAAAAAAAACATGGGCCATTTTCGTAAGGGAAGCTGTTGCGGCGAGACGCAAAGCTACTCTTTCTCGCCTGGCAAAATATTCATACTCAATAATAGAATGCATTACCTTGGTCTTCCTGGATAGCTTGTTCGTACTACTTCAGCTGACATTATGTTGTGATGGGCTTCCTGTGTAGTCTCGATCTGAGATAGCCGGTCGAAAACAGAATTTACCATGTCATTGAGTAATGCACAAAGACTTGATAGGAGATGTAGCACATTTCCATGTGCCGCTGGAAAATCATTTAGAGCTATCATAAAAGCCATAATGATATTGATATGGTCTTCAAGATGTCTTGAGGTGCTTTCGAGAATGCAGAGATTTTGTTGTTCATGTGAAAAACGGTAAAGGAAGCTGTCTAATTCTAAAAAATACTGATAAAAGTCTGCCATTTTGATAAAACTGTGAGGGACCCTTTGGCTTTCAGTGTATGGCCAGCAATAGGCCTAAATTATGTGTAGGCTCACGGATTGTTATATATTCACGGGGTTACATTTATATATTCACTATTTATATCTATATAATAACAATTATAACTATATATTCAGATTTACATTTATATAATCAGAGTTATAACTATATATTCAGGATTACATTTATATATTCAGATTTACATTTATATATTCAGAGTTATAACTATATATTCGAGATTAACATTTATATATTCAGGGTTATAACTATATATTCAGGATTACATTTATATATTCAGAGATATAACTATATATTCAGTATTTACATTTATATATTCAGAGTTATAAATATATATTCGGGATTTAAATTTATATATTCAGATTTACATTTATATATTCAGAGATATAACTATATATTCAGGATTTACATTTATATATTCAGAGTTATAAATATATATTCAGGATTTACATTTATATTCAGGATTTACATTTATATATTCAGAGATATAACTATATATTCAGGATTTACATTTATATATTCAGAGATATAACTATATATTCAGGATTTACATTTATATATTCAGAGATATAACTATATATTCGGGATTTACATTTATATATTCAGAATTTACATTTATATATTCAGAGATATAACTATATATTCGGGATTTACATTTATATATTTGGTTATACGTATATATATATATTCAGGATTACATTTATATAACTATATATAGCCTACTTTATATTCATTACTATATATTCAGAGTTATAACAATAATGGAGTGATAACTTGATGATGGAAGTGCAATAATTCAAACGAATGTCCCCAAAAAAACGTTTTTTTTTTTTTTTTTAATTAAATGGGGGGGATGTATTCTTAATTGCCGCCCTAGACGGCTGCCTAGTTCGCCTATAGGCACGCCGCGCGCCGGCCCTGCTTGTATGTTTATCACTTTTAAAAGTGGTTTATGAAACTTCAAAGGGTTTCCTTTAAAATTACACCAAAATTTTGTATTTTGGGTATGGGAAGCTTTTCAATTTGGGTAGGCCAAATCCAGACAGAAATCCCTCAAAATGGTCTCAGAATTTAAGAGGTTAAACATACTCCTAATAGCTATACTGCCTAAAGGTTTGCCAATACAACTTTGGATAATATCATTAATAACAACATAAAATCGTATCAGTGTAATGACAATGTTCTTTGCATGAAAACGCTTCAATTAGCAGAATTATATTCGTATAGACTGAGATGTAAAGAAACAGTGGTGGCCACTATCGTAATGAACTGTCATAAGGTATAGCTAGTGCTCCAGACCAACCATACGAACTAATGACTTACAGAAGGTATTCTTAACGTTTTGGGAAACACCAATTAAAGCCTGAGTTATAACTTAAGAATGATAGCGTAAAGAAGGTTTTCAGGGGAAATGCAGCCCAGCATATTATTTAAACATAAATATGAAACTAAATAAGCTTTTCTCTAACCCTGTACAACGAACGCGCCAGCGCGTTCATGGATTTTTCTTTAATGACAGTGGAAGAAACTCCGTCAATTTTACAGATTAGTGTGTAAGACAACTACAAAGGGTCTACTTTTATTTGTATACCTTCACAATAACCCCAAAACCTTGTGCTTTTGTAAAATAAAGATCTGCCTTTGTTTCCACTGTCTCTTTATCCGCGAGAATCTTTCTGAAACTAATAAAGTTTAAAGAATGGCCTATTATCTCACAAACAATGTGCTGAGGCCACCTATGCAAAATGGAAAATGCCCCCCAACAATGCCTTAAAAATAATGAACAAAGGGTATACAGTAGCCTATAACACTGAGATTTCATGTCGGAGCGGGATTTGACCGCTTGGGCCGTGAGCAATTGAGTGGAGCGCATTGGCATAGAGCGGAATATTGAGCGGAGCTCACATGCTGAGTTATAACTATATATTCAGGATTTACATTTATATATTCAGAGTTATAACTATATATTCGGGATTTAAATTTATATATTCAGATGTACATTTATATATTCAGAGTTATAATTATATATTCGGGATTTACATTTATATATTCAGAGTTATAACTATATATTCAGGATTTACATTTATATATTCAGAGTTATAACTATATATTCGGGAATTACATTTATATATTCAGAGTTATAACTATATATTCGGGATTTACATTTATATATTCAGAGTTATAACTATATATTCAGGATTTACATTTATATATTCAGAGTTATAACTATATATTCGGGATTTACATTTATATATTCAGATGTACATTTATATATTCAGAGTTATAACTATATATTCGGGATTTACATTTATGTATTCAGAGTTATAACTATATATTCAGGATTTACATTTATATATTCAAGGTTATAACTATATATTCAGGTTTTACATTTATATATTCAGAGTTTTAACTATATATTCAGGATTACATTTATATATTCAGAGTTATAACTATATGTTCGGGATTTACATTTATATATTCAGGGTTACATTTATATATTCAGATTTACATTTATAAATTCAGGATTTACAACTATATATTCAGAGTTTTAACTATATATTCAGATTTACATAGAATTATTTCCTGTTTGGCCCCCCATATGTGTGTGTATATATATATATATATATATATATATATATATGTGTGTGTGTGTGTGTGTGTGTATATATACACACACACACAAACACACATATATATATATATATATATATATATATATATATATATATATATATATATAATTTGAGTTATGTTTAACCATTGGTATCAAACCATTTTCACCTGTATCTTTCAGGGAGTCCAGAACAGCTATTTTAGAAGTAGCTGTTTATAATTATGTTTCTGTTAATTGAAAGTCATAAAAAACAAAATTATTAATGTATAAAAAATGCTCAATAGATTATAAACTCAATAAATTAGAAATGAGCTTTAGGAAGAGGCAGATACTGTGTATCAATCCCTCTCCCTGACAGCAACTAAACTCATTTAGTAGAGTCAAACAAAACGAAAGACAAATATTTTAATAAAAACGGTCGTTTCTAGAAGTGACAGAAGTACATGTAAAGATTAAATAACTACAAGAGAAGGATCATGTTTGAGATGGCATAGAACACATGTTGCAGTGGTTGACTCTTCATTTTTTGAGTGTATCAAAATAGTATCACTAAAAATAAAGGAAGTAATTGTCTTTCAATAGTTGCACACCTAAGACATATGCACACTACTGTCGTCTGCTGCAGATCTAAGACATATGCACACCTCCGATTAAGTACAAACATTTGCACTAAAATAACAAATGATCTTATGTAAATGCCTTGTGTGGTACATACTGTGTCGTCATATCTGTCAAATGAATTTCAAATTTATTCCAGCTGTATTGTATAATTTCTGCACCACTGGCATGCAAAGCAAGAAACCCTAAAACAGGTATCCTAAACACTTTTCCTAATATCCCATTGGTTAAAAAAAATGGATGGCCCCACCCCAGACTCACACCATTGGTTGAGCCAGTGTTGCTATGTTGGGCTAGTAGGGGTTCTCAAACAAACACAGCAATGTTTTGATGGCACCTCAGTGTTTACACTTTTCAGGGGAATCAGCCTAGAAAAGGATTTATTTTAGTAGTTTAAAACATCAAATGACACTTTAGCTTTAAGATTAAGAAAAGTGAGCCTGAAGGAAAAAAAAATGTTGTCTTAATGTTTTAACTATCTCTGCATTATTCAGATTTGTTTGAAATTGACATGAGAATCCAGTAGTACAGAAAGAGGCTATATAATTGAAGCTAAAGCCTCTTATCCCTTATGCATGCCTGGATGACCCTGAGTGCAAGGGTGTGTGATCTTGCGGACATCATGGGTCAGATAGTGCATCGGCCATTGGGACAGATGTGCAGTACTTGATCTGCTCTTGGCAAGGGGTTAATATAAATTTCTAAATGTCAGCTTTTAGATAACTGCAGCAGACTCCCAGAAACATAGTGATTTAAAGGGGCAAATTCACACCCCTGGAATGCAGCTCAGAAGACAAAAAGAGGAAGGAGGAACAGCATGAGCTGAAAGGAAGAGAGGTGGGGGTTCCTCCATATAAACACACTAATCATTAGAGTATAAAAAACAAGTAATCATCACAGCCATTTCTGTGTGAATAAATATTGTGGATGAATGATTCTCTACAGTGTAATACCCAGGCTTTTGCTCTCTGAGCTAGTGCAGCTGTGGGCTTGAGGCTACGAGGTGAATAACAGAATTATGCTAGAACGTGTCCACTCTCTGTATAAAATGGCTTAAAGTGCTGTATATCACCACATTTCAGAATTCCATAGACGTGAGAGTCGTTTAGCATAATGTATTCTCGCTCACGTTATCAAAAAAGTTGGCGTTAGCATTTGAAAGTGCAGACTTTAATTGTGCAATTCTCTTATTGCTGTGTAGGTGTCTGCGTTTTAGAATACTGCAAGTCTTCTGGGTCCATGATGACAGAGTCTCCAGGGTTTTGTTCCCATTACTTCAGGGATGCGTTGAAAAACGGTAAAATCATTCTGGAATGAGCTGTGATTGAACGCAGCGCAAATGCTCCAATCCCATTGAGACGCTGTGCGGGGAAACATGTCCCCCTGTTTGTCTGGCTGGCGTTTAGGGAAAAGTCCCTGGGGGCCCCATGCACCTGCAGTGTTCCTGCCACCAATCCTTCAGTCCTTGGCACCAAAAAAAGCACAATATGACAAAAAAAAAAAGAAAAATTGAAAGGAAATAGTGCTTTTCGAGTACAAAACTTTTCTCTTTTACACACATTTTCTCTTTGTTTCCCAGTGTTTTGGAGGTGCTTTTCAAAGAGAATGCAGCTGGGAGGAGGATGAGGGGGGATGGATGTTCTTCCGGGCATTCTTTCTCTCAACTGTAGGGTGTTGAAGTCAGAAGTTTACCTGGAAAGTGCTGAGGCAAGACTACCCACACCTCCAACCGCCCTGCCCTTTCATTCCTGCCCCCACACACATGCTGCGCATTCGCGAACACACGCCATCGGATCTCAACACACGGTCTGTTGGCCAACTGGGGTCAACACCTCCAAGTAAACAAGATGCAATCTTTGGCTAACATGACTCTGTCTCAACTTCCATTACTGACAGCAGGCTCCCCGTGAAGGATAAAAGAGCAAAATACCAACTGATAAAGTGAAGAAAAAAGCTTTGTAAATAACTACAGATGGGGGTGAGAAGGATGGAGAGGAACAACACAGGAGGATGTCTTTAGGTCAATCATCCAAATAGTCCCAGATCCTCACAAAGTCACAAGTGTTTTACAACCAGTACAACCAGTTAACTAATTTTGACCTAGCTTGAAGCAAACAAAATTATATTATTTGTTTATTTCTGTAAATAAATTAGTTTGTTTCTTAGAGACAGTTTTAATATTAACAATCTACATGCCATAGATGTGAGAGTTCATTGTTCCAATTCATTGTATTTCCAATACTCAGTTATATTTGGTTGTTTTTATTTAGCTCCAAATTTGCTACATTTTCCAAACGCTTATCAGCTAAAGGATTTTTTGAAACTTTGTATCTAAAGTTTGAAAATATCTACGAGACTCTGAGGGGTCACGTCTGCATGCATTGACATTTAACAAGAGATCTTATCAAATGAGATGCAAAGCACTTACGTTGGAATTTAAAACCTCTTTGCTACTGTGAGTTGATTCTAGCTAAAACTTTGCATAAGACAACTATAATGTTTGACTTCTGGGTCAAAGGTTTCCAAAAAGGTTCCCTATATTACAGTTTTTCACAGATGCTTTTGAAGCACTTGAACTGGATTCGTTTTAGCCAGGCAGCAGCAAGCCACCATTCAGATTATTCTTCAAGCTCACAAGTTACATCACAAAATCAGCAATTTTGGAGTATGTTATGAGTCTCCAGACAGGTGGGGATGGGAACAACTCGTGATAGTAATAAATAAATAAATAAAAAGTTGTTTTATCAAGCCTTGTGGGTCATTTGCAAAGGCACACAAGTCTCAAGTACTAATTAACATGCTTCATCCCAACCCCTGTATTTACTCACTAAACCTAGATATCCCCCACTGATATGGATTGTAAACAAACATCCATATTTTTGGCAGAGTCTGTGTAGTAATTTCAAGCTTGACATATTTGAAATTAGTTCTGCTGCCACAGATCAGTGTCTGCATTACACAGTGTCATTTCCTCTCCAATTTTATTTATGCTGTTGTCATTTATTTGCTGTAAACATTTATCCACTAAAGAAACCCAAGGAGTGACCTCTAATGTCTGTAATGTAATTCCCTTTCTAACATGTTGTGAAGTGCTGTTTGTTCATTTAGGCATTTATGAGTGCAGAAATAAACAAATTCTAATTGGTGTCCAAATTGCTTTAATCAATGCAAGTATAATTATGGTAGAATGTTAGCAGTGAGATCAGTGATCATTATGCACAAAATATTGCCCTTTTTCTGTATCATCAAAGTCAATAAAACAAGTTTTTTAAATCTTGTATTGTATATCTGCACATACTTTTATCCAAGCCCTCTTTTTTCAAACTTTCTTTTTGAGAATTTTTAGTTTCTTAACATCTGTAATTCTTTGTATCAATTTTCAAATTGACAAGACTTTAATTGAACTGGCATTCACTTCTTTCAAAAGTGTGCACAGCAGTATTCAATTACTATCGGATGAAGGAAATTTAACAAAAAAAAAACAAACAAACAAAATGCATCAAGTTCAATAGTGATGGAAGGGTTACTTTAAGCTTTCTTAATTCTGAAAGCGAACATTGTCACAACATCATGGTGCAATTGCACTGCAGTGACATGCATACAATTATACATACGATTATTGGATTATATGTAACCAAGAGAAATTATTGGTTTTTTAATATGTCTTTATGTTTAGCTTGTTAAAGATTTGTCCTGTAATATTAGATTAGTTTTCACATGCAGAGCTGGTTTGGATGTGTGTGTACGCATGACAAGCTGTTTTGGCTCCCTCTGTCACCTCTCTGTGTGCTTTTTTGGATGGACAAGCAGAAGGGTGAGGAGGTGCAGAGCTGCACGGATGGAATGCCAAGCTTGGGATGCAGCCCTCTAATTGGAGGGTGTGATGGGTGGAGAAGGGGGCTGGAGGGGGGTCGGTGGTTTGTGGCAAACTCATTGCTGGTGGCTGTGGACATAGGGCATGGACGCTTTTGGCAGTGTGATCTGGATGCTTTTAAAGGCAGAAAAACCACAAATGAAAACAATAAACAATAAACTGGTCTCAGTAGAGCAGTTGCAGAAAGAGCAAATACAGAACAATTCCCAGGAAAGAGATAGAAAGTGCAAGAATACCATTTCCCAAGTAACATTTATGGCTAGAAGGGATTTTCTTTCTGCAACTGTAGGAGGAACTGACCTGGAAGATGACACACACACACACACACACACACACACACAGAAAAAGTGTCATCACTTTCAATTTGTTAACTTTACTTAAAGGGATATTTCCCACACAAAATCAGCCCTTATTTCCCTTCTTTGTAAATAATGAAGGTTAGAAAAGGCTAACTAACATGTCTGTCAATAGCATTTTTTTCTCGCTAGTGGCATCACAGCAGCCTTCACCCTCAGCCAAGTTGCACAGATGCTCCAATCCCAGCATGCAGTTCATCACAGCATGTGTGGGATTCTGGCAGTAGAGTCTAACCTAAAAGTCAACAAATGTCTCAACCAATCAGACATACTTGGTCATTCTACAGCATACTTTAAGAACTGTTTATTTTACTGTGTCAAAACGATCATGTAATTTTGAGCGTACTGCATGTAGTGTCCAAAAAAAAAAAAGAGACAGGATGACAGCTTGCTACTAAATGTACTTCAGCTCTCCACAAACTACAATATTACATTTGCTAAGACCGCTGCTGTTCCACTCTTGACAAACAACTGATGGCAGATATGAGAGTCTTATTGATTCAGCCTCGGTTTATTTACTCTGATATGAGAGTCTTATTGATTAACCTCTAAAATGAAGCCACTCGAAAGGCTAGATTTTCCTCAGCGGATTGTCCTTCAATACTTCACATAAGTATACATGGCGTTACCATTACAGATGATTGGAAATTCCTTTTAATGTACTCATTGCAATTGTAATATGAAAGAACAAGTTCGTTTTATGAGTCATAAACCTGCTCGAATCTAAGGCAGGAGCCGAGCAAGCATGCGAAAGGTCGCGCAAGTTGCATTTTCGATTGACAGAGAATGCATTATTACCTTCCTATGCAGTCAGTTCAAGGGGAGGTACGAGGGGTTGGAGGTCAAGAGGAGAATACAAGGTTTCTTAGAAGGTCTTAAACAATCACATGCTTATGCAAGCATATACGCTTAAGCGTTCTGTGAAAGATAGAAGCCTTGAGGATTGGGTTTCCAGAAGGAAATTGATTCGAGGGTTTTCCCTGTACGGGCACATTTGCTAATCAGCCTTGCAGGTAAACAGTGGGAGAGATTGACAGCCTTTAGCCAGAGAAATATAATCGACGTAGCTTAAAGGCTCAGGCATCTCAGACATAACAATTTGCAGAGTGCAATGGTGTAAATCACAATTAAATCAGCGGGTGTGGAGGGCCTGCAACTTTTGACGTTAGGGAGCCGAGGCTCACACCACGAATATATTGATGGGATTTCACGTACGAGGGCTTTGCTGTGGGGTGGCAGCCGTCTGTTTCCCCTGGCAACGTTTGACTTACACAAGAAAAGCTACCAAACTTTGGCACCCGAAAACTGGCTAATAGCGTCTCTAGGCAAATGTGAAGCTTTCAAGGGCATTCTGGATTCTGCGAGGTGTATGCCACGGTTTAATCTCCCATCAGAGGTGGCGACTGACTGCGGCTTCACAATGACAACAAAGGCTGAAGGTGGAAATGGAAATGGATTGGCACCACAAATGGAGCATCCACTGAAAGTGATTAAGGATTTCGTTATTGTGTATTCAGATGTTTAAGATGCACCTGGCCTGCTGTTGGTCCAGATGTCCGTGGCAAACCTGTGAAAATTAATGCCATTGTTTTATCCAACACCTGCATGGATGAGTTGCCGAGAGAGAGAGAGTCATCATAATGATCTTGGCAGAACAATAACACAATAAACAGTTTCCTGTTTCTCTGCTGAACAAACAGATAGCCATATTCATTGGGAGAGAGAGGTTTTTTGTTTAATATAAAATGAACAAATGCCAGTGAAGTCAGGCAAACTATATTTATTTTGTCTTCAATCGTCTCCCAAGCAGATTTAAAATTCCATTACCCCCACATTGTCTCCCTTGGTAAGGGATGCAGTAGTTTTGATTGAACATTGACCATGGGTCGTGGTGTACTAATAGGCTTTGAAGTGCTGCCCTTTGTAATTGTGTTCCCTAACAAATAAACGGCAGCTAAGTACACATAATGGAATCCACCAACACTTTCAAATCTCTGAATATTTTATTATGGGATCTGAACAAAGTGTGGGGGAGAAGGGGGGTGAGGGCAGCACAGTCAGCTTTCGACTGACACCTTTTCGATTCATCTATTATACACCTTGTTCCGGTTATGGCAAGGTTCTCATCTCGCTCCAGAATACCAAGTCAGATCTTCTGTCAATTTTTATAATCTTCGTTGGTAATCAGGGCTGATAAGACTGATACGAAGACCTACTGGGGGCTCATTAAATTAAGATAAAAACAAGTTCACTCTCCATATCACGATGTGATGGGCCTGTCACTTCTGACATCTGACAGTTGCAGTTTTTATCTGCATATTTAACGCTGCTGCAATCAGTTCAGACAACCATGTGCAAGCAAATTACTGTAGAACTTTTTTTTTTTCTTAAGATACCTCCCTTGACGGGGCACAATTTAAACAGGGCTTGTACGAGTTTTTATTATTATTATTATTATTTTTTTTTTTCATGTTTTGTTGTTTGATTATAATGTTTAATGTTTAAAATAACATTCTAATGACCAAACATGCAGATTAATTAATCAGATTCATCATAATCACACATATCAATATTTAATATATAAAGATAATTTATGACTTCGGGGAGACAAAAAGTGGCTTTAATAGTCAATATATTGTTTGTTTTATTTTTTTGAACATATTGAAATGTCATGTTAATCTCATGTTAATTGTACATATGCTTTAACTGACCTACAGTCCAACCACCATCAGAATTCCAGTAACTAGTCGTTAAAGACTCTAATTAATGCACAAATAGAGGAGAGACCTATTTTAAGACATTAAAGTATGAATTTTAAAATCTAAGATTTCTTATTTTGACACCTCTCCATTTGGCTGAGAGGTCCCACTCCTCCTTTTTATCCACCTCACAAAACAGTGTAAAGATAGCTGTTATTTCTGTATGTGAGCAGGACGCTGCTTTGATTTATCCATCCCTAGTCTCACGGATAAAGAGCCGAGGTCTGACACCTCCCCTCTGTCTGCTCTCCTCAGTAATGAGCCGGCTCTCTTTGTTCAGAAAGAGCACAAGAGAGAGTGGGAGAGGGGTCAAAAAAGTGGAGGAGAGATCAGACCTGAATACAGAGAGAGAAAGGAAAAGATTCTGATGCCATACTGATGCAATGTGTATTTATGAAGCAAAAGAGAAAGACATTGATAAAGACAGTTCAGCGGAGTGTTTGAAATTATCCCCCAGTGGTTCAAGTAGGAAAGGCATGATCGGCTATTGAATGAAATAATAAAAACCAGGTTCACAGTTAGGGTCATTTTTTTGCCACAGATTGTTATAAGCCTTTGAGTCACAAGCTAACTGGAATTTCTATACGAGCAATCCATTGCTCTTTGTCAGAGGAAAAGATAAAAGTTTTTGTATTGGAAGACAGCTGTTACTTACTTTGCTGGTCTTTGTGGTGTAATCGATGTTAAGAATTGGCTATTGCTGTTTGTCAAAAGGATAGTTCACCCAAAAACTAAACCCATTACACTAACTCATGACCCATAATACTATTTTAAACACACCATTAGTGAAAGTTGTGACATTTTCCAAGGATGGTAGCCCATACTTGGAATTGGTGCTCTGATTTAACCCATCCAAGTGCACACACACAGCAGTGAGAAGTGAACACACAATGAACCAGAGCAGTGGGCAGCTTTAGATCCAGCACCCAGGGAGCAACTGGGGGTTCAGTGCCTTGCTCAATGGCACTTCAGCCATGGGTACTGAGGTTGGAAGCACCTACACCCACCTACAACTCCTGCCAGAAGAGAGACTCAAACCAACAACCTTCTGGTAACTAGTCCGTCTCTCTAACCATTAGGACACAGCTTCCCTGTTTCTGATAACCCAAAAATGAAAATTCTGTCATTAACTACTCATCCCCAGGTTGTTACAAGACTTTTGTCCATCCTTGGAAAATAATTGAATGCAGAAGTGCAGAGGAGAAAGCAAAACAAAACACTGGTCACAAATTACAAATACAAAACAAGGATGTGTAAAGAAAAGTGTCAGAGGATTTCGATATAAACCAAGGAGACACAGGCTTTTGTTTGCTGTAAACAAAACTTGGTTCTCGTGGGACTAGCATATTCAATGGAACACTCTTGTGAACGTGCCTGTGAAAGTTTGAAATATGGATATTTTTATACACAAATGTATCTTTATTAACCCCTGGAGCCTTGTGGAGTACTTTTTTTTTTATCATAGATGGATGCATAGTTTTTGGGCTTCAAAATCTCAACAAATAGCATGTTTTGCATCAGTGATTAGTGTTTAATGTTGATTGCTTAGGTAAATATTTAAATGAACACAATGTCATTATTGTATTGCATTATTTAATTCAGTACGGTCCTTTTACTTCCCCACCTCCCATTTTTAAGGACAATCTGACACTTAGAGAAAGAAAAAAAAACAGCGGAAACGTTCTCTATGATTTTCTGGCTGAGTGACTTCAATGACGATTAAGAGCTGATGTTTTTTTGGAAGGGGGTGATCATGTTCTGTGCAAGCTGTTGACAGGTGATGTATTTTGGGGAAGATTATGTCCTCTGGCACCTGGATAATCTTGTATTAGAGGTGATTAAACTCACAGGGGTCCTCTTTCTTCTCCTTGCAGGTGCCCCTGTCATGCCTGATGGGTTTCTGTATAAAATGCAGAAAGCCAGCAGGTCTCGGCTGTTGGTCCATTTTGCCGGCACAAAACCGGGTGGGGAGGTGGTCCTTCTCTAGGCATATAAGCATAAATGACATTACCAGGATGTGATGACAGCCCACAGTCACTAAAATGTCTGGGAGTCTGTTTCTGGTTTTGAGATAAATATGTTGTCTTATTTACATTTTCTCACTTCACACTTTGGTTCTTCAATTTATTTTCAGTGCCTTGATCAGTCATTCACAGATTCGAAAGCAGCAGTTGATATTGTGACACACTGTGAGGCCTTGTAGAGGAGAGTGCCAAATGATCATGTAGAAAAGCAGCTACCATTTCATCTAAAAGAAAAACAAGAGTGCTGCTCTCATGCCCTGCTAAATTTCTCAACTTCTCAGAGAAAAAAAAAAAAAAAACATGTCAGGATTCTCAAGGTCACCATTCAGAGTAAATGTAAAGGATAAACATTTTTAGCCCTCAATGAGACTGCGAGCATGACCTCATGAAAATAAAGTTTGACCTGTCAGAAAAATTCCTAGGAAACAACCTGCGATTTCAGATGTCCACTTGACCTTTGCCCTTTATCTGTACAGGCACCATGTGTGCAGCTGGCGTGTTTGACTCTTTTATATATTTTCCGACTTTGTTTTGCATTCATGCTGTTTCCTGATTGCCATAGTCTAACAGATGTACACTGAATTCCATATTATCCACTTGTTTAACCACCCTTCCCATAATACACACATACACATTCTCCGGAACTGTTGAACTTTCCAGGAGTATCACCTTTTGAAGTTGTGAAAGGCACCTCTGTAGCCTGCGACAAAACAAATTTAAATCAGGACAGATGGAATTTGTTTCTCTCTCTCTCTATTTTTTTGGTTGTTTTTCTTCCTTTTTTTCCCTCATAGCCCCCCCACACACACACTTTTTTTTAATCTGTTTGTTATGCATGTGGGAGGTTGTGTCAGTTGGCATGAAGACAAAAGTACCAGAAGTTTCCATTTTAATATGCCACAAATAAAGGGCATCACAAGTGCCCACATAGGCACTCAGTATGAATAGAACATGACGTTTTTAGCATGTTATTGCAGAAGAGAGGACGCTTAAACTCCTGTTTATACGGAGAGACCTTCACAACTGACAAACCAGTGAAGTGTCACTCAAAAAAACAGTCAGTTTTAACACTGAGAGGTTTTTTGATTGTGATTGTCCATACACCCAGAGATAGTATTTAATTGGTCTGCTAAAAATTGCTGCTCTGTAAACTCACTTTCTCTCTGAAGAAATTTGTTCTGCTTTTTATGCTAAATCAAACTACTATTGAATTGTGGCATGGACATAAAACAATATGATAAAGCACTGAGCACATTTTGGTCGCAAATGCAGAATAATTTAATAATTCGATGGAAATATCCTACTTTTTTTTTCATGTTATATCAAATATTTGTATTTCTTTATTTATTTTAACTTCACGAGAGTGAAATCTTAAACAAGTTTCAGATATCTTATATATTAATTTAAACAATTTTAATGTTAGCATGGAACTTAGCATCATTTTTGTCAGCTGTAAATTGCAACATATTATGTTTATGCTATCCATTCAGTGTATTTGATTATTCACATTTGTATTGGATGCGTTTGGGTGAGTTAATTAACATGGTACTAAATCACTTCAATTTACTGGTTTATTTACCATTCAGTATATGCGGCTCAGCAGGTTAATCCCTGGCATTATTGAAAATTATTAAATTATTTTAATAATTTCATATTATTTTTCCCTTCAACAACATTGCTAGTGCATTCTGTTTTGCAGTGTTATTTTTTTTTCTTGACATATTTCAAAATCTATAGTTAGTTAAGACTACAATGTTGTGTGTGTGTGTGTGTGTGTGTGTGTGTGTGTCCTGCTTCCTGTTTCAATAGAAACTATTTTAGAACGGGAAAAAAAAATGCATTTATCAAGGCATTTCATAAAGAGACAGGCTGATAGAGTTAAACTCAGATGATCTTTCCCAGCAGCTGTATTGTAAGTTACTTTACATACAGTGTGTCTCAGTAAAAAAAGTAATGTAAATATAACAATAGACAAACAGTATAGAAACATAAATTCTTTCTCATTTACAGGGTTGAAACCCCCTAGGTCTGTTCCTTAAGTGATCATCGCTGTGTCCTTGAGCAAAGCACTTCTCCTCAGTTTGCTCCGGGGGGCTGTTTCTGTAACTTAACATGGCAATGTTATGGAAGCAAATCCCACCAGATAACAAATAAAGAATACCAAGGCTGTATTCACTGAGTCATATGTATTCTTCAGGGTAAGCATCTCACATATAAAAGGACTGCTGGTCAAGGGCAAAAGTACTCTTTCCAATCAAGAACCGAGTTCACTTTATTTGAATCTCTCTCTTCGTTTTAAAGTAGCACAATACATTCCTTTATTCAAACACTATTAATAAGGAAAATACTTTTTAAATTCCTTTTAGGAGCTTCAATACACCGGATGTATAAGTAATAGTTCTCGGGATCAGGGTAACGACGGAGAGAAAAAAGGAAAAGCTGTGGGTCGTGCTCCAGGCTTGCTAAAGGAAATACTAACCTCAGTCTTCTAGGCTTTCTGTCATGGACACTGAATTATTAGTTGCAGTTCTGCAGCCATGAGTCTAGAATGAAGTCTGGACACAAAGCAATATCACCCTGGGATAGAAAGGAGTTGAAGCTCCACTCTGTCCCTATTTCTGACAGAAGCAAATCCCGCACCACACATCGCACCAGCCTTTAATATCCATATCTCGAACATGCTCCTCTAGCGAACAGATCTTTATATGTTTTAATACATTTTACCCTTTAAGGCAAAGAAGACTTTTTTTCTCTCTGAGAGAAATGGGCAATAAAAAAATATGCATCTGTGTCTGCCTGTTCTGTAGTATGAGATTTGCATGAGGTCGCCTCAGTGAAAGCCATTCGCCGATGTGATTTCCTCGAATGGAATGAAAGACTTGTATTCAAATCATTCTGTCTTCTCACCTCCAGGCAAGGGCTTGTCCCAGTTTGGTTGTGCCTTGATTCCAGGCAGATCATCTAGAAATTGATGCTATTTAATTATTAGCTTATTGAAACCTGAGTCCAATGCCAGTGCATATGGAAAATTCTCCACTTCTTTCTGCATGACAGACGTCTGTCTGTTCAGGCTAATAATATATGCTCACATAAATATGCAAGATCACATTCTGATTGGACAATTAGCCTCTTTCAATCAGGGGAAATGCCAAGTAATGATTTTGATATGTGCAAGTTATTCCGAAACCGACGCCAGCGTGTCCATTGAGATTGCACTCTTTTTTTTCCATGCGAAGAGTCAGGCTGTGCAGTCCATTACAAACACTGTTAAACTCAACAAGAGGAAATATATTCATGAGAAACCAAATAATGAAGCAAAATATAAAAACATTTGCAAGTGCAATCATGCTCCCGGGATAATGACGGGCGATGCACCTCATTACGACATCTTAGATATCCGTGATTCCTGCACCTCTGCCTAAACTCTGCTCCTTCTCATTTCTGTTCCTATCTTTTAATCCTCTCTCTCCATTTTCTACAAAATGGGCCAAGCTAATAGACTTTTGGGGCCATAACTCTGTCTCACTCTTCAGTGCCACTGATGATAATCTTGTTCTACACGGAATTTATTGCACATCTGGTTGCAAAAACACCCAATTAGAGCCCTTCTCTTCTGCATGCAGTCAAATGAGAGAGTGCACTGAACCAAAACACAACATATGGTGTGTACCTATGTGTGTGTGTGTTTCTATCTGTTTATCAATAGTACACACAGACACCAGCTGTCTGTCAAGCCTAAACTTGATCAAACAGATGTGGTTTCTTCTCAATGCTCAGCAGGGCTATGTATAAATATTCACTAATCATTTGTATTATTATATATAGCTTATTTTAAAATGTTTATTTATTAGAATATATGCTTATGGATTGATAAAAGTTTTAAACTTGCCATTTTTGTGTGAAATATGCATCGGATGAAGTGTGAGCTGCTCTAGAGAGGTGTTCATGTCAGTTTTCAAATAAAAGCAAAAATCTTTTTATGCATTTTGGCTGTTTATTTAAATGACAACAGCATTTTGGGGGCCTAAAATTGCACAATTTTTTGAAACCTGGTTGCAAAGTGCAAATTTTTGAAAACAATATATTTATCATCTCTCTGTTAACTATGAAAGCTCTTAAAGCCAGTTTTACTAAACAAGGCAAATTAAGCGTTGCAAGACGTTTTTATAGAGCTGGTATTGCGTGACTCCTAGTTGAGGGTTCCAAGTTGTCTTTTATTTTGTGAAGCAAATTAAAGCTAACATGGCTTGGCAAACTATATGTTAGAATAATGTTTTATTCTGGAATTTCAAACAAATTAATACGTGTGAAAAAAAAACCCTTCTACCAAACAACCACTGTTCTCTGTTGTGCCTTCTCCTATCAGCAACAATTACAGCCATTCTAGAATGCTTTTTTTGGGGGCATTAAATTATGACGCAAATACCAGTAATTTGACAAGTGCAAATGTTAGTCAATTTAATATCTAGCATCGGCGTCAGTTCTGCCACCAGCTTTCCTTTGCTTAATAGCTAATTACCCACCTCTATCCCTGACTCCTCCTCTTCTGATTCTTCTTGAATCAGACTAATTTCTAAAACGTACATTAAATTACTGAACCTTAATAAAGCTGCTTCTGCAATACATTTATGTCGTTCTGTTCTGTACCCTGGGGGATTATTGCTGCCCTCCCTGCTCTTATCCATGCTCAGCTGCATGGCCCAGAACATACCGCCAATCCAAATTGAATGCTAATTGTCAGTCATCTTTGACGATAATGGTCCTAACAGAAATTCAATAACGTCAGGTGCAAAAATAACTGTGTCCACAACGTTACTGGCAGGAAAACAAAAACTTTGTTAAATGTGCCCTACTGTAATACCTACCCTCAGACGTCAGATCAAACTTTACATTAAAGGTGACATATCATGAAAATCTGACTTCTCCATGTTTAAGTGCTATAATCAGGTCCCGGGAGCATAAGAACAACCTATTAATTTTTTTGTTTTGTTTTGATAAACCTTTCTCTGCAGGCTTGTGAAAAAAGTAGCCACTCGGATTTGCTTCTCTCGTGAAGTAGCAAGAGAATCTTATTGTTATATTACTGCCCCTTAATCTGGACTTTTCCACCCACAGCACCGCCATTGTGTTTTTGGTGTACCAGTTCTAGTGGATTTATTGATTTATTTACTGTATATTATGCTGCTGCCACACAGATCTAATATAAACGTGACTTCTTTTTCCAGCTGTTTACCTTCACAGACATAACCGACTGTGTTTATGTAACTCATGTGTGTGTTTTAACATAAATTTGTGTGCATTTGACAGTTGAAGCACAATAAGACATGAAAGAAAACATGGAATAGTTAGTTTAGTACTCACATGCCGTTTGACAGCCGCTTTCTGTGCACATGCTTCAGATGTATGCGCCCAGAAAACTATATATCTAAAGTTTAAACTAAAATGGTTTTAAAATAGATGTTTTGTGGCAGAGTATCTGAGGTATGAGCTGTAAAGGCACATCCCTATTCTGGAAAAGGGGGAGGGGAGCAGCGGCTCATTTGCATTTAAAGATGCATGCACAAAAACAGCCCGTTTCTGTTTCCACTCAAAATAGTCATTTTCTAAATATTATTTAATATAATTAATATAATAAATGATCTGTAGGGTATTGTGAGCTGCAACTTCACAGACACATTCTGGGGACATCTGAGACTTATATTACATATTGTAAAAAGGGGCATAATACATCTCCTTTAAAGTCTGAGTACTCACAATTTGGTAATAGCAAAATAAACATTGCACACTGTGTGTTGTACAAGTCTGAATGCTTAATGAAATTAATTGCACATGTGAATTAGTGGTTACAGTCTGCCTTTGCATTCAAGATTGTTTTTGTTTTTTTGTTTTTCTCACAGAAATATGAGTGAACCTGTGAGATTGTACTTAGACAATGGCTCATTATCATCCATAGTAGAGAGAACAACTTAATCTGCAAATCTAAATGGTGATCAACCTGTCAATTACTGCACACCTCTCAGACTGTGTTCATATGTTTTAGAAGAGACAAACGGGAGTGTTTAAAACAGACGGAGCAGAAACATATGGAGGGAGAGCTACCATTAGTCATTATATGAACGTAAGAATGAGCTGGATGTGCTTTTATTTTTTGCAAATAAGTACAATCTGAGCTTTAGAAGCATATTGAAGGTGTGCAGCTGTTTCTGTCATATGGCCATTCCAAATTTAATATATATAAACCAAAAAGTAGTATTAGAATGTTGATATATGAGACATATGGTGTATGTCTCTTTATTGACAAAACACCAAGAAGACATATGTCTTCTTGGGTGAGGAAGAGAAAATTGTCACCATCACAAATATCAGTTTTATTGTTTATCCTGAATATTTTGGTCTCATTTTATAGCATATTATATTATATTATTAGTTTCAAAAAATATTTTCTTATAAATGTACAGTAACTAATGCCTTTCTTAGTGTAATTTCTCAAGTTTGCTTGGATTGCATTAAAACCCACTCCCATCATTTGAATACAATATTTGACGTAGTTTTGTATATTTAAGAAAACATTTAGATTTGAGCCTCTGCTGTGTTGTTGTAAATGGTAGACTGTTCCCCATGAGCATTTCACATGGAAGAAATGGGAGCTAACAGAGACACCTCTCCATTCCCAGAGTCCCTTGATCCCCCTGTCCCAGTCCTGTTTAGTGTTCAGACAGAGGCCTGCAGGGTATTATGTCAGGATTACGTATTTCTGCTGTTAATCAGAGAGCTGCAGGAGGGATTCCCAATACACATATGTGCATAGGCACACACAATGTTGTTTGCATATATAAAAAAAAAACAATATGCATGGCCATATGCTAACCAGATGCAGTATGTACATGAGTATAGAACCAAATAATCTAAAACTTCTTTTAAACATACAGTATAGTTCTAGAATTATATTTACTTGTTTGGAATCCTAATGTAAGACAACACAGTATTCAATATAATGTTTTGAATTCGCACATAAGGTGATGTAGTATGTATCTGTCAATATCTATGTAACTTATTTTTTTACATTTGAATTACAGATGTCTCTGTTGCATTTGAAGTTAATTAAAGATGTAATTTTGTATTTTCACTATAGTGTAATAGTCAATGGACATAACTGCATGTAATAAGCTCATTTCAATTTACATGTACATACATGACTTCAGAAGAAAATTTAGTTTTTTTTTTATTTTATATTCTCATTAAGTCCAGCTTTGTATAAAATGTATAGTTCTGATGATTAAATGAACAACAAAAAAGAGTGAACTACCACAAACACTGTAACCCTAAACTTAATTTGATGTTCATTGTGCTATAAAGCTCAGACATTTTCTCAATTTTGATCACACTGTTGCTAAACGTGAAGATTATATAAGATCTTTAGGTGCTAAAGAGAGTGAGGACATCATACACAAAAACATTCTCATATCGAATGCCAAATTTCAGTTAAAGTAATGTTAATGAAATGTGCCCCCCCCCCCCTTAATCTCTTATTATTCAGAATGAGAAATCGGATTTATGTTTTATTCCACTGGGATCATTGAATGCAATAAATAATTCAGGGAGTCTGCTGAGAACTCCTTTAATTTTCTTTAATTGATTCAAATGGATCTGAAATGAGTTCAGAGACTTTTAAGAGCATGTTCCGTGTTTCAGAGAGACAGAGGTGTTTATTGTTATTATCGCCAAAATATTATTTACTTTCTTTTGTTAATTACTGTCATTTTGCATGATCAGGTGTGTGTGGTTTCAACCAGCTCATTGCAGTTAAATAAGTTGTGGTTTTTTTCTTTCTCATTGACCTGACTGCGTACTTCTACTGATACATTTTGACAGTGTGCGATCAGTGCTAGTGATGTTTTATTTGTTATAAAAACCGCACCATGTATAAAACCATATTATAAAAACCGCAGAGTGACCTAACATTTTTGAATCAGGGCTGTATCATTTAAATGTTTAACAAATTTTTCAAATCTGGAATTGTATGTGCTTGTGTGTGTAGAAATCTTACTGACATCATATAATAGCTTTATTTGCCTTTTGATAAAAAATGTTGTCATTCCACTCAGTTCTTTCTATGGCTTAGAGGAATAAGAAGGAATTTGAGTAACACTTAAAAGAAAGGGTGAGAATTAAAAAAAGAAAAAAGAAAGTTTTAATTGAGGAATCTTGAATGCAAGAGGAATCAGAAGAGTAGGAGCCTGGAATCAAGGGCACCTCAAAGCTTTTGATCGCCGGCATCTTTTAGAGAATACGTGTTGCCAACTATGCAGGACACAAGTACAAGAAACAGGAAGCTATTACCCAGCATTCTCTGTACTGACCTGGTGAACATGATAAAAAAAAAAAAAAAAAAAAAAAAAAAAAAAAAAAAAAAAAAAAAAAAATTTGGATATGCTTCAAGTTAGAGAACACACGTGTGCACCCCACAGTTGTGCATCAGTCCCTACAGGGTTTTTTTTTTTTTTTGTCTTTTCTATTATGTATTTATATATATATATATATATATATATATATATATATTCATCTGACAATGATTTGCATTTAAACTACTTCATTAGGTATGCTCTGGTGTTCACTGACATACTAAAGCTTATCGTATTAAGATTAGATAAATAACTGAATAAGTAAAGCTGCCTGGAATACAAAACATTTCAGAGTTCAGCTGAGCAGCTGAGCTTGTTGGCCTCAGACAGCATTCGATTATAACCTAAAATTGTTAAATACAGTTAATTTCATAGATCCGGAATGCACTGAATATGAATTTATTCCGAGCTGACATAAAATATAGACTAAAGAATTATGCAGATTTCCAAATTGCATCCCTTCCCATGCATGTTCATGAATTATGAATAATATGAAATATTTCGGCTAATTTGATAATGCCCTCAGCTCTCTTTGACGTTTTACCAAACTCACTCTGGAATACTCCACAGATTTCAACCCAAAATCTCTGTTGAAAGCACTACGGATTCCATCAGAGAGTCTCCTGCAGGAAACCATGAGTTGAATGGTTGATTAGAAACAAGGTGGGACTTGAATTAACATTTGTAGAAGGTGAACGACACTTAACTAACATTTAGTATCACCCCTCTGTACCTGAGCACGTTCATGAATATGTATCCTTATGAGCTAATTAAGATGCCTGTCTAGGATGCATTATGGGAGGGTCAGAATTTGTAATGGCAGGTGTTGATGATGACTTCCTGTTTGGACCGCTGGGACTTCCCATTGCCACATTCACTGTGGCATCAAAGCTGATAGCAAAGCAAGTCCCAGAGGAGTTAAATCTGCAGACAAGACAAATGTGACTTTATTAACAAGAAAGTTCTGCTCGTTCTGCTTGTTTTTTGCCGCGTTAGAGAGCATATGGTGGAGGCCATAGGCCAATCTTCTGTACTGAATGCATACATGTATAGATTCTATTATTAGAATTATTAGAATCATTAGAGTTATTTTTAAATAACAACAAGAACACATATAATGAGAAATGAGTAATAGTTATAAAAAAACCTTCTTTGTTCATTTAATCATAATGGCAGACTTTATAAATCTTTTTTTTTTTCTCACTCTCTCTTGAGCTGATGTTTTAATGCCTTTGATCTACTTAAATGTTGTATTTACTATTTTAATCATCTTTATCCCTTGTATGATGTGGTAATTAGACTTCTCTGAAACAAAGAAAATTCACTGTAACACATAAAAGAGCAGGTGCTAAGCAGACCCAATGAAGATATTACCATGGAAATATAATTTCTGCTAATACAGTCCTTCCAGCCATACTATAACAACATAATATTTGCATAAAAGTCATTTGCATTAAAAAAATATAATAATAATCCCTTTATTATTGGTACTAAGATGATGCAATTAGAGTCTTGTTCATTCAAATACTTGCCATTCTAAAAACCTTTGTGCCGCTTTTCAATCCATGTCCACGATAGCCTGTATTTAACATCTCTGGTATTCATTAAGGTAGATGTTTCAGTAATGGTCATTGAACAAATCTCCTTGATGTGCTCAAGGCATAATGTAAAACTAATTAGGAAAAAGTGTGATTATATTTCCTGATTACTTTTTTATTATTTATTTTTATATCCTTTATTTCCATTGCATACTCTTGATTTAGATCTTGCCATAGTTTTAATTTTTCACCGGTGTCAGTTAAATTTCATCTTTCATTTTTGCTGATTGGTTCAACTGTTGACAAGGTCAGATTCCTGAGATGTAAAAAAAAGGCTGTTAATCCAATTAGCAGATATCTGGAATACAGCAGGTGTCGCAGTCCAGCATATGTATTCATTCACTACCGTAGACTGTATAAAAACATGGACGTAGTGTCTGTGACGTCACCCGTAGACTCCTGAAGATTTTTTTTTGAAGCTCAAAGTGTGCATAGCGGGCCGTTGCCATCTTGGCAGAGCATCACCAAGCGACAATTGAAAATGGACAAAAAAGCGGGAGCTGGTTGCTGAAGCCATGCCCACCTAGCTCGACGGCAGTGTCAGCAGCGGCAATCCACCTGTCACTCAAGTTGCGACGCCCTTAATTATGCAGAAATTTAAGGCTTAATATAATTTAAACGGATGAGTTATAAAAAAATTCATGTCATGTAATTCTGTAAACATGTTTTTTTTCTGCTGTAAAGTTGAGTATTTTAACATGGGTCTATGGGATTGACTCCCTTTTGCAGCCAGCCTTCAAGCGGCCAGTCGATGAATTACAGTTTTAGTCACTTACTTGTTGGCTTCATGAGAGAGAGCGGGAGGTTGCCACTCGTTCACTACACATCCTTCTTCTGTGTTGTGATTCTAAAATGAAAAAGAACAATTTTGAGGAGTAGAATCTCACACACACACATAAGCGTCAAAGTGGTTTTCAGTGACTGTTTCAGTGACTGTAACCGCATGAAGCTTCCGAGGTCAGTTTGTACTAATGAATGTGGCACCAGGGCAACACTTTGCTCTTCTGTAATCAGGGAATTTTTTCAAGCCTGACCTGTTATTCTATCCTTTTAACCAACAAATAAAGAATCAAATTGATGCCTTTGTTCACATTGATTGCATTAAACCATTATCAGAATTAAGGAACACACACATGCACACACAAGTGTGGTTCAAAGAGAGATTTCTCCCCTTGAATGCGGGCCACGATTGAAGTTGTTCGTTTGAGCGCCTTCTGCAAACTCATTTCGCTTGATGGATGTCAGCAAAGTTGATTCTGCCCACTTATTCATTTGAGTTAGGAGGGATGGTGGAAGGGAGGGTGAGAAGAAGTGTAGCTATAACGCGGTGGCTTGTTTCGTTAATAGCCTCCTGTAATTTAAACCCTGAACCTGACAACAGTCTTTGTTATGGATTGGACCTCAATCACTCCTGCGTACTCTCACTCCAAAGAGCTTCAGGTCCATTCATCATATTGCTTTGAGCGGGCTAGATCAGATTGTATATTCCATTAGGGTAATTTGCCAGGCGTGTACCATTGCGTGTGTATGTATGTGTCTACGTGCTAACCTGCATTGATTCCCATCCAAAGAAACCCTCTGTTACACTTCTACCAATCAGAAGACTAGTGCTCTTCATCAGCGGTCAAACTCAAGCTAAAAGGTGTGCCACCTCTCTGGCTTCATGTGTGTGTGTGTGTGTGTGTGTGTATATATATATATATATATATATATATATATATATATATATATATATATATATATAGGCCATTGAAAGGTTTAGCAGTGTAATATACTGTATGGAGTTAGAGAGGTTAAAAATTGCAGTTTTGGAGATGTGGGTTAATTTCAAATGTAATAAAAAGAATACAACTTCTGGCTGGAGGGTCTGTGTAGGATGAACTTTAGCGTAAACTGATCTGCCAGTCCAATGCACCAGGGGATAAATTAAAGTCTTCACTACCAGCCCATACTAATGCTGGAGCTCTGTCTGGAGAAGAGCCTAGTCTCATAATTAACACTGTGATTCAGAGAGCTCCAGGAACACACAGTCTTGACATATCCACCCTGAATAAATACATATATCCAATCAACCCATTTAAAAACGACAGTCCGATGATGTTTAGGTGAGAGACGCAATGAATGAAGCTACTGGCTGAAATGGTTGTGAAACATGATAAAAGGGGATTTTAAATTGCAGAGATGAGCTTTCGGTCAGGCTTTTTGGCTGATGTAATTACACGAGCTGTAGTCCGTATCCTGATTTGTGAATTTACTTGAAACCGTAATAAGATATTCCACTGAGACCCAATCTCCTGCTACATTAAAAGTACAATTTTAGGTTTATTTTGGGAGATTCTCTAACACATTTTATAGTAGAGAGCTAAAAAAACAATAGATAAGAGAAAAAGGTAGAAATAGGATCAAGATACAACACGGGGCAAATTCAAACCTGGATTTCCCAAGTGTTTACCATGCTAAAGGTCGCAGTTCTGGCATGTATTATGATAAAAATGACAAAGAAAAAAAGAATGACATTTATGATAAATAATAAATAAATGATAATGATATAACTGAATCATGACTCTGAAGACGGGAGTATTGGCTGCTGAAAATTCAGCTTTATAAATATCTAAATATTTTCATACAGTATAAACGATTGTATTTTTGTTAATTAATCAATTAATTCCTGGTGCCACAGTTCTTATGTAAACATGCTTATTCTTAACTGTATCTGTGTGGTAACCATCTCAGTGGGTTGGCAGTCTTCATCTCTGAACAGCTTTGGCGAGTCACACCAGCCCTTCTCCTCAAATTTCACAGCAGTTTTACCCCAGGATAAATAATGCCCTGTTTCAGAGAAAAAAAAGGGGTAAAACATCACATTATGATTCATCAGTCCAACGTTTTTTGATTAAAACTCCTCAAAAAAAAAAAAAAAAAAAAAAAAAAAAAAAAAAACCTTTTCTATTTGTCTCGTTCCCTCGCCAACCCCCTGCCTCTCTTATTTATTCCATAGCTGGTGAGTGCTAACTTATTTCTTTTCTCCCTCACTGCTTTTTCTTGGCATAATTTGATTGTGTGAAATGACCATGAAAAAACTATTACAACAGGTCCTTAGCTGTGACGAACACAAACAGGCGGCGGGGCTTGTTTACAGAAGGCCTGACGGTAATGGCTTTTTCCTGAGGTGTTGAAAAGAAAGTTCACGCAGCCAGTGGTTGGACGGAAATTTCAAAGAGCACCAAGTAAGCTTTCAGAGAGCTTCCCTGCCAACACACACAGTGAAGTGGCAGAAGAAGATAAGGTCGCAGATGTCTGTATCATCATTTGATTTGTGAGTGTTGAGACTTCTGAACATGAACGTTTTGCAGAGAAATACTCTTATGTCTTATAAAGTCTCTTATGTTCACCAAGAAAGAATTTGTTTATTTAAAAAATGTTCGTTAAATTGCAATTGAAACACATCGACTCTTTATAATGATTTCTGAAGGATCTTGTGACATAGAAGACTAAAGTTGGCTGTTGAAAAGTTACCTTTAGCTTCACATGAATAAATTATACACATACATAAATTCAGCTATTATTTTGTCTTGTGGACTGTATGCAAACATACTTTAAGTATCTTAAGTAAATGTCTTATTCAAGACAGTACAAAATTAAAAAAAAATTAACATGCACTTTGTATGATCCCTCCCTCTTATTTTAGTAGAATGAATAATATTTTGCAGATTCTACAAGGTGTATGTGAAGGTATACTACATACACAAACAATCAAAAGGTTTCGAACAGCAAGCTTTGTAAGGTTTTTTTTTCCTTTAAAGAAGTCTCTTCTGCTCACCAAGCTTGCATTTATTTGATCCAAAGTAAAATGTAATTTATTCCTGTGATTTCAAAGCTGAGCTTTTAGCATCATTACTCCAGTCACATGTTCTTTCATAAATCATTCTAATATTCTGTTTTGCTGCTCAGAAAACAGTAAATATTATGTTGAAAACAGCGGAGTTGAATAATATGTACCGTTACTTATACATACTTTCACCACTGTAAACTGGCTACTCTAGAAAGTGTTCATGAAATACAAATCTGTCAAGTTCTGTAAATGTGTTCGATTTTATTTACCTGAAAAAGTTGGACTTGATTGCAACATGAAAAGCAAAATGCCCTGTCTGGTGTCCTTTGCCTCTACCTTTCTCCAACCCCCCCAACTCCACCATTCCCTTTAAACAGCCAGGGTCAAGGCTTTCCTCACCCACGACATTTCTCTCCACATCTCGTGGTTTTGAACTACATCCAGCACCAGGCAAGACAACTTCATCAAAGTATCACGGGTCCTAACGTGTCATCACGCTGATCAAAAACATACAGTTCCATTTTCACCCCTCGCAACTGAGGAGGAGAAAAAAAAAATCTTCAAAGGACAGTCAGCTTCTTTCTAGTGTGCACGTAAGATGGTTTGTGATGCTGCCAATTTCTCTAATAATTCTCCTCTGGGGATGGAGCGAAGAAGAGAGGATAGGAAAAACGAACGGGAGGGGGGACTAAAAGGAGAGATGTGCAGAAGAATGCAACATTTTGGTGACAATGAAAAAACAGTCCTTAATGACACCTGTTTTAATTGGTCTTGGCACTTAATAACGATCCATTTAATTTGTTGCATAGCTATCTGCTCCTCTCCCCTCGGGGTACACTAACCTCAGAATGAGAGATCAAGAGAAAGAGGAAGATACAAAGAAAGGAAGTTCTGCATTTCAGGGAGTAATTTAAAGATCCCTTAAGAAGGGGCATCATTCAGTTCAATTTAACAACATTAATTTACGGTATCAAAGCCATTCTTTCCAATATCATTCTTTTTCTCTTTTTTTCGGCTTTCCCATTCTTCTAAATCTTATTCTTTCAGGGATTGTTAATCAGACTCATGGGTATAAAGAAGGGAGTTGATCACTATGTGCAGTCAGTATTTTAGATGCTTGTCGCGGGAACATCCGCACAGGAATCGTCCTGACATTTTCATCTGCCCTGCGGAGTAGGAAACAAAAAAAAAAGAAGGAAGGAAGGAAGGGGAAAAAAAGAATAAAAAGCCTGACTGTACAGAACATTTTCTGACGAATGAATCCAGTCCATCCTCAAAGTTTAAACTTTAATGTTTTCTGTAACACTATATGACATAAATGACATATTTTTCCTATCGGTAAGAATCAATTTCTCTGTCTAAGTGACAACGGTACAAAGAGCCAATCAGTGTAAGTTATATACTGTATAATTTCTGCTGTGACATTTAAGGTGTATGCCGCACATCATGCATGGCTGCTCTTCAGAGAGAAAATGATTATGGCCACCCTGAGGTCAGGAACAAAAGGAAATTGCGGTAGGTGATGGACAAGCTCGGCAACATTGCCTGTTATACAAATTCCCCTTTAAATAAAAGATTACCCACAGTGCTCTTGTGATTGGAAACAGGGGCATGTCGAGCTGTCAGACAACTAATGACTCAAGCCCGCAAACAATTTTACAGTCGCTGAAGCAAAAAAAAAAAAAAAAAAGTTTTGATAGTTTTGAATACCTTTGATTTATTTGACTTTGACTTGAAACACTTCATCCCTGTGAGGAAAATAAATTAACCACATGTTTTCCTGTGTTGTCAAACACTGCAAACATTCATTTTGGAATTTTTGGAAATCTGTCAAATGTCTGAGACAACTGGGGAGTTAGAGGCTTTAAAAAGCGAGCACGATTTGAAAGATTAGAGATTTATCAGCAAGTAGAAATCAATTTTAAAATGTTAATATTGCCCATTTCTGCTGGTGAAATGAAACAAAGTCATCAATTCTCTGTAAATTCCTGATATCAAAGACTGATGCTGTTTGCATTGATTTGTATTTACTGTGTGCTGTTTAAGTAGCCGAGCAGTACTCCGTATCACTTGGACTAATGTAAATTACTTATGAAATGTAGTCAAAATGACATATTGCTGTGTAGCTCATTATACTCGCATCAGCTTCTAATATAAGGAAGGAAAGATAACAGTGAATTTAAGCAAGTTTATGGGACAGTGTGTGCTTTTAGAGAAAATATAACTTTTTATATGTGGGCATTATTGAGTCCATGTGAGAACACAGAGCTTATTTTGGTTTGTGTATCTGTCTGCCTGTCTGAATGACTGATCCCTCCTTCCTGTATATTGTATGTGTTTTTACCTTTAAATGTTTGGGTCAGGGGTTGGCAGTAGTGGCATTTATGCACACAGCAATTATGTAGTTTGCTCTGATTTTGTGTTCTATGCAGTAAAAACAGTAATATTGAGAAATATTATTATAATTTTAAACAACTGTTTTCTATTTTAATATATTTAACAGTTAAATTGATTTGTTTGAAGGCAAAGCTGAATTTTCAACTTAGCATGATGCATTTAATCATTTAGGGGTTATTTCACTATTACTGTCTATCATAATGTGGATATAGATGCTACAACAATAATGATATTCCAATAATTCTGCAGCTGGAAAAGCCACTCAAAACCTCATCAAACACCCAGAAGTCACAAAGCAAAGATGACATTTTAGTAAAAAAAAAAAGAATAAATACGACCTAATGCTGTGTAAATAACGTTAGCACACTTCCTCCAAAATTTTCATCCATCATAAAATAAATAAATAAATCGATCAGGTTAAATTTTCTGCGATTTCTCATCTGTAGCATGCATTTTGACAGGAAAGGATGACAAATACAGAAAAAAACTCATTTTTTTTTAAAAATTTCAGACTCAGTGTGCAAGGACCTTAAGTAATAAAATTACATTTTACTATTACTAAAATAATATTATGTCTGTTCAATAACGATTTAATAATAGTTGCTAATAAATACTAAAACTAAAAGCATGCTTGAGTTTACTCTATATGCTTGACAAAAGTGCTTTGTATTAACTTATCAGCTTATGTTATTTGCATAGGTTATGGTTTGAAAATTCTAATTTGAGATATGATTAATTTATGCTGTAAAACAAAACATGAAGGTCTCTTGAAGTAAGGTCATCCACAGACCTTATTTTACTTATAAACTCCTTTTACTATTCTGAAAAACCATTCCAAACTCATGAGCGAGCTCATGGCTAATTGTCTTCCAGGTTTCAAAATTAACAGCTTTGTAACCTCAGAGAAGCTCTTCAGAAATACGTTTTCACCTTGCCCTTCATGGCTTTATATTGTGTATGAGTTTTGACTCTGACTCAGTGAATATTACTATATCTTGATTTTGTATAATTTATAGTTTAATATGAATACGAAGACAATTATAACTGAATCACAGGATGCATTTAAGTCGGAATGTTTGTGTAATTGTATTCTCCTTTCTCCTTATACTTTGCCTAGTCTTTGCTTACTGCATGTCTGCTTCTCTGATAAAGACTTCTTTTTTTTTTTTTTTTTTTTTTTTCACAAAATTAGAAACTCTAAGGAGACTCTCTGTAATGTCCCAGCGTATGAAACAATCAAACAGATGATAATAGCCTTAATAAGGGGTTGAGAGAGCAGGAGATGCGTAGGCCGGCCTCTTTCTACCGGGCTCCAAGGCATAAGATTGTTCTCGTCCCTTTGGGATGGGGTTTAATTGTTTACGAACTACGTTCTACACTCATAACATCTCATTTGGGACGTTTCTCATGACTGGTGAAATTAAAACATAATAAACCCTTTAAGAGCATCCGTATATTTTATTTACACTTAATGAATTGCTTTGATTTGGTGTTTTCAGAGGAGAGAGTCTCTGATTAAATTTTGCATTAATGAATAAAGTTTGCTATTGACTTTGCCTGGTCTCCAAGGCTTGAGACAGCAGCTGAAATATAATTGATTTCCTCTGTGTTTTTGTTTTATTCTTTTGTATAGTTACCTTTCCCTTCAATGAGCAGAATTGCAGATAGTCTTTAATATTACCCCACCCACTGTGCTGTGGAAAGCACAGAAAAAAAGACATGCAGAGAGAGAGAGAGAGAGAGAGAGAGAGAGAGAGAGGGTAAAACCCACAAGTGCTTAATGTGACAATACATTGAAGGAACATTTCCTCTTTCAAAGTCTGTTTTCAGGCGAAGAGGAGGATGCCCCCAGGTGTAATGCTATATAAGTACCATGCTTCCAGAAAACAGATTTTTACTGTCACACTGTCATGGGTATTGCGAGATGGTATGACCTACTTGCACCCCACTAATACAGGGATCAAAACAGTCTTCAGGGTAGAGACCCATATTTCTGATCTCAAAGCTGCAACCATCCATTGTAAACTGCGAATACATATGTGTGTGTGTTTGTAAGTGCGCGTGTCTTCACATGAGAAATTAATCAAAGACGGCATCCTCGATGTCCTCACAAGCTGTCATGATTTATGTCATAACTTCACTGTCTGATGAACTAGTGTAATTAGAGCGATAACTGATGAGGCAGTTTGATGATGGTGGCTCAGTGGCTACATATCTGGCCTATTAGCTAAAAGGTTGCGGGTTCAATTTCAAGTAGGAGTGATTTAGAAACTGGAAAGTTATATGCTTAAAATATCTTCCTATCAGCTTTGTGCCCTTGGGGAAGGTACTTAATCCCAGTTTGCACCTGTGGGTCTGTGCCTGTGAATTGTGCAACATACTTACCTTTGGATCCCCAAAAGGGGATTACAGAAATTAAAATGTACCTAGATAGACCTTATTAAAATTGTCTCAGAACATTGTAGAAACATACTGTACCATATTCAGTACTGAAAACAAAATCAGACAGAACTTTTTTAGTGTTGTGAGCACTTCTCCTGTCTTTATTTTTGCAAATTTCTTTATAGGCACTTAATATTTCCATCTTTATTGTCAAAAAAAAGAAGACAATTGATAACATGCCCCAATAGCAAGACATACTGTACAGCACCATGTTATGATATTTGGACTTATATAAGTTGTCATATGTACTCTACATTCAAAAGTTTATAGTCCGTAAGAATTATTGTTTGTTTATTTGAACTATTACTTTTATTCAGCAATGATGCATCAAATTGTTCAAAAGGGACAGAAAAGACATTAATAATCATAAATACTGAAATTAATGACCATTTTTACAAAAATAATAAGCAGCACAACTAATATATAAATAAATAAATAAATAATAATAATATGAAGAAATGTTGCTTGACTTAATAATTTGGCTTGAATGCAAATTTAGCTTTGTTATTATAGGAATAAATGGCATTTTAAAACATTAAAATATAAAATAAATGTAATATAAATAAGAATATTAGAATTTTTACTGTATTTGTGATCAAATAAATGCAGGCTTGGTGAACATAAGAGACTTTTCAAAAACATCACGTGACACCAAACAGTCAAGACCATTTATTATACATCATTCAAGTCATCGTTTCTGTCAATAGAAATTCTAATTCAAATTGTATTGTGTTGTATAAAATTACAAGATGTAATGTATACTATTTACTTTAATATAATATACATACACACATACATGTATATATAACAAATTGCCCCAATGTACATGGAAAACACCCTGTTCCATAGTTCAACCTTCCAGTTTAAAGGTCCCATGACATGAAAATTTCACTTTATGAGGTTTTTTAACATTAATATGAGTTCCCCTAGCCTGTCTATGGTCCCCCAGTGGCTAGAAATTTCAATAGGTGTAAACCAAGCCCTGGGTGACTTGCTCTGCCTTTGAGAAAATGAGAGCTCAGACGGGCCCATCTTGAATCTTCCCCTTATGTCGTCATATGGGGAAAGGTTACCTCCCCTTTCTCTGCTTTGCCCGCCCAGAGAATTTGGAGAAAATGCACTCAGTTTATGTTTTACATTTAATTCAGTCGCAATGTTAGCACAGGCTTTACAAACAAACTTTTACGATATGGATTCGACAGCACCGCCACAAACAGTGAGTAACAGTGTTCATTAATGCCTGATCTGTGATCAGTGATTTCTGATGAGTAGCTATTCAAGTTCGCACATACTTTCTTTCTAAATCGTTTAATACTGTTTATGCATCAGTGAATCAAGCCAGTGACTAAACGATCAACTTTACACTGTTTCACGTAGCATAGTATGAAACAAATATTTTATTTAAACTGTGATTTAACTACAGAGAACGCTCTCTTTATATTGTTCAGAGCTGTCAATCACACATCGCGAGTATATCTGCACACTTGGCCAAACTTCCGTTATAATGAATGACGCTGTTATGCTGCACAACAAAGCTCTTACTGTATTTATGTCAATATTGTGTATGCTGTTAGTTGTGGTGAAAGCATTTTTTTTTTTAGAGAAAATGCGTTGCAATGACGGGATCACTGCATTCACACGATAAACAGACTCTGTCTGCTCAATGCTCATCACGGCAGCTTTTCATGTGATAGAAAAGATCTAAAAAAATAATGCTATAATCAACACTTCCACAATTTGTTAATCTTGACAGCAGTAACAGTAAAAAAAACTAAAAAAACAATACACAAAAAAAAAAAAAAACCTTGTAAAAGTATTTGAGAGGGGTTCCACATGTAATTAGCATTTCGAATGCAAAGATGTCAGCCAATCACAACAGTTGTCGTTTACTCTAAGTCTCACAGCAGACATGCCCTTTAAGCCGGGCATACACTGTGTGATTTCTGTGCGATTTCGGCAAGGTACCACCTCACACTGCACGAGTAGATCGCATGCGATGTAAAGCCAAAGCTCAAGATTTTTATGCGCTCACTGTATGGTCCGATCGTCGAGTTGCGATTTGACTGCTCATACATGGGGAATCAACACGTAGGAACCCTCAAAACCCGGATGTTTGTTGCTGTTTCAGAATAAACATGCTTTCCCGGGATAAATGCACTGCTTTGGTGATATGCGCAATTCTGTGTGCTGAAACGCCCCCCCCCAAAAAAAAGCCTCGGCGTATCTGGACGCGCAGGTGGCTCGGAAGACGTGGCCAATATGGTTTATCCATTTTGCAACGCAAACTGGAGGTAAGCAGGCGTTTTCTTCCTTTTTTTATTTTTATTTTTTTTTGTCATAAGTCCAAAAGTTTTCCCTCCATCACTTCAGTCCACACTACACGCCATGTCACAATGGTTTCGTTTATGGTTTCGCACATGCGCAGTGAGGGAAATGTGGAAAATCAGTTCGTAGCCCTCTCCCGATTGCCGGTCGGGAGAGGTTAATCGCCTCACGTTTCCCCTTGTACACTGCATGAACACTGCATGACAAACGGCCCGACCCGAAAAAGAGTTGCACGAGTCAGAATTCGGCTCAAAATTGGATGAAAATCGCACAGTGTATGCCTGGCCTTAAACAGAGCATTCAAACCAGAGGGCTAAAATCATACTAACAATATAAGTACACCTCAGGAAACATTAAAAAACATTAAAAAAAAATATCCACATCATGGGACCTTTAAATGTATCTTCATGCATGTAGCATGTACATTGTGATTGAATACATGTCATTTCGAGTTTGTGCAATTAGACTTCTAACTTGGTTACTGAGAAACAACCCATGTGACAACTTAACCCTCTCTGTGCTATATAGCAATTTAAGCTTTATGTTGTTTTCTCTTATGTAGGTTTGCTATCTAGAGTTTGAACTCTTGAAATTGAAGGTTTGCCTTTGTCCTGTCTCAGTTGGTGTGCTTTTACACATGGTACACTAGGAAACAATTTCAGACTCAAGTCTGGTTCTTTTATGAGTTCAGAAAATATTTTTCACACTAATCTAACAAACCCAACCTCAGGGTCAGTGAAGTCCAGGTCTGTGGCTGGTTGAGTAGCAGGGGCCTTATGTGTACTATGACTCCTGACAAAAGTCTTTATTATCTTCCCCGTGCTCACAATTCCCTTAGAGAAGTGGACAAGGCGCCCTTGAGTGTTTGCGCTAACACCTCCGCCAATTCCCCGCCCCTTCCTGAGGGAGAAATCCATAGACGATTAACGGGAATCTGTTTGCAAACACAGAACGCTCTGAAGATGGAGTTGCCACTAAGCACCACAACTGTGGCCTGGCTTAATCTGAATTCCAGGAAAGCTTCAAGGAGGAATATATCGCAGACACAAAAAGAAGAAGAAGAGAGAGAGAGAGAGAGAGAGAGAGAGAGAAAGAAACGTAAACTCATCTAGGTTCTAAACTCTCTTTCATACACAATAAATTATTCATGACTCTATGAACTGGAGTCAAAGTCAATGATAAATGTGTTGGAGTCGATCATCCACACTTCATTAAGTTCCCACCTTCCCTATAAGACTGCTAGAATGGAGGAGAGGGAAAGAGAGAGAAAGATACACATAGATAGATTAAACTCAGAGTCTTTACAGAGAAGTGTTTCGGATAATTTTTCAATGAAGCAGTGACATACATACATATATATATATATATCATGTGGCCTTGCTGTGAGAAATGTAAGAGCTGATAAAGCTATTATTAGATATTTCATTGATGAAATGGGTAAGTCCCATGAGACTTCAAAGACTCTTAAAGTGACCTGTAATCAAAGTCCACTAAAAGCAAACATAAGCTGTTTTTATGCATTTGTTTGTTTTTCTTTGGTTATTTCAGCCAGTGCTTTGAGGATGGAGTGTTTACTGTGGCTTGACCATCTTTCCTAGTTCATCCAAAGCAGATTAAAGAAAAGGAAGAAGAACACTTTGATGTTTCTCCTAAAACAATTTATTTTGGGGCAAGGTAGCACTGAACAACGTATAGATGGTGTGCAAGCTGCAGTGCTGGTCCATCCACACAGTCATGACTTAACCTGTTGCAGCTTGTAAAGCACAAGTGACTTTGAGGGAAACACCATGGGTCAATGATAATGTTTTTTTGTTGTTGTTGTTTTATTTGTGAATGCACCTTTTTTATCATGAGCATGTTTTTATTTTCTGTATTACCATTTGTTTTTGATGGATGTCATCTTCTTTCTTATCATGTGTGACTCCCCCAAGATGATTAATAGTAGTAATTGTATTTAATAATAATAATAATAATAATATTATTATACAGTCAAACCAAAAATTATTAAGACACAATTTTTCGTTTATTACTTATGTATGTATTTTTTTTTACTAATTGGTGTAGGACACTATAGTTAATAGGATAGCAAAATATAATATACAGTGACCTATTATTTAAAAAAAAATGGACTACCAGTAAAATTTATAAACAAATTAGGACAAAAAATTTTTCAGACACTTTAAACTGACCATTTGTTGCTGAATATTTTTATTTTTATTTTTCGTTATTGCTAATGCAAACTTTTTACACCTTAGGCCCTGTCCACACGAACACGTTTTTTACAGTCCGGTTGTAATGTTGGTTTTATTTTTTATTTATTTATTATTTTTTAGCTTGTTCCTGCCATGTTATCTCTGCCTACTGAAAACTTTTTCAGGCTTCTGATTGGCCAACATGGCTTTACGGTTGAGATTACATTGCCCCCTGTTGGTTTAGCATGTTCTTAACCGTGCTTCATAGCATGCGTTTGTGTTTTCACATGGACACATTTTTTTTTTTAAATGGAAGGAAAAACTCTGTTTATAAAAATACCCGTGCACGTGTGAACATGGCCACAGACTGAACAAAATTAAGCATTTCTTGGTAATAGGTTGACCAAAATCGGTATTATCTAATTGTGTACTTAAATTTAACAGATGACAACTGGCAGCTATTCAACCTAATTCATTTGTGAGACAGTCTAACAGAAGGATGGCATTATCAAGATAAATTTGTTCCGACACAGTTTAAATCTTGCTATATTTCATTAACACTTTCTACACTACAGCGAATAAACTATGATAATTTGAGAAATAATGAAGTTGTTAAAATAAATTGTGGTTTGACTGTATATGTAGTTTTTACTTGATAGTTATCTTTCATGTCACTAAATAGAATCTTTTTATGAAAAGGCTTTTTATTTATTTTTTCAAAACCACATAAAACCAACATTAAAGGGCACCTATTATGCTCCTTTTTAAAATATGTAATACAAGTCTCAGGTGTCCCCAGAATGTGTCTGTGAAGTTTCAGCTCAAAATACCCCACAGATAATTTATTATATCATTTTGAGAATGCCTGTTTTGAGTGGAAGCAGAAACAGGCTGTTTTCTGAGTACACACATCCAAAGCATGCACACAGAAAGCGTCTGTCACACGGCATTTGAGTACTAAGCTAAGTTCTCTTTCATGTCTTATTGCTCTTAAACTGTCAAATACACACGTTTATGTTGGAAACACATAAGTTACAGTCAAAATGTCTCTGAAGGTAAACAGCTGGTGTGTTAGATCTGTGTATTAAGTTACAGCAGAATATTATACAGTACCTACTGTTTTCTACGCTGATAATATGACCCAAACAAAAGAAAAACAGAAAATCACTCACTGCTCTTAATTGAATAATTTCTGTAGCTCTAACAAAAAGATATTTCTCTTTTGAATGTTGTTTTTAAATGCTTTAGAGTAACGATAAACATGGCTGATTTTGTGTGACTGGGTGTCTTTTAATACTGTACTGTCCGTCAACAGGAATGGAAGGGGCTTGTAAAATGTGACATCACATTGTATCGATTGTGCAAATGGCTTGTTCTGAGACACTGCTTATGATTTATGGGGATTAAAAAAAAAAAAGTGGATGTATTTTATTATTATGGGGTGGTAGTCTACACACAATTCCAACATATTTATGTTCAAACAACATGTAAAAGAGAATTTTGCATAGTAGAATAATTTGCCCTTTAAAAAGTATACAGTAAATAAATATTTACTAAACGGATCCTATATTTATTTATTTATTTATTTATTTATTTCTATATTTATTATTATTATTCTGCAGTAAATAGTATGAACTTGCGACATGAATAAAAAAAACAATCTTTATCGTGGCCTCTCATTGGTCTATGTATTGATTTCGTTTTTTTTCTTTTTTTTTTGTATAAAATAAGCATCGAGAGCTTCACTGTACATTTGAAGATGTGAGGACAGAAAGAACATTATGAACAAAATAACACAGGTGAATTTATAAATATGGAGGAAAGACAGTCATGGATAATTCATGTGCTGGAGTGAGTGGTGGAACTCATATCCGGACTTGTTGCGATTGTGAAGTTTATTTCCTTTCACGCACGGGGATGTTTTAATAATGGGCTCGGCGAGAGCCTCGTTGCCTGGCAACCGGCTGCTGTCAACATGCAGGCCGTGTTACCGTGGGAACAAGATGACTGGTGGGAAGAGTGGGACACAAAGCTGCGTTCCAGCAAACAGTGATCAGCTGACATCTGGGGTCAACATCATGAGATCCAACAGGTTAGCAAATTCTGCACTTGCACACAAACACTCTTTTAGAATGTCTCTGCTGTGCTAATGACTTGTGTGTGTTTCAGATTATCCATGCATGCATGTATGTGTGTGTGTTCGCACATGTAGGCCTCTTACCTTGCCTTTTTCATACCCACATGCTTCCATTGTCTGGGTCGTGGTTGGCTGGAGTATTTTTAAGTGCTGTTGTGAACTGAATGCGAGAGGTGAGGGAAGCTGGGGTTAATTATTGATATATATATATATATATATATATATATATATATATTTATGTATATATATATATATATATATATATATATATATATCATTGCTCTTTTTGTTGTTTTTTGATTGCTTCCACTGTCCTCATCTGTAAGTCGCTTTGGATAAAAGCGTCTGCTAAATGAATAAATGTAAATGTAATGTAAATTATTTGCTGCATATTAATGGACAGCAGTGGCGTTCAGTATGGAGAGCCAGCCTTCTCCACACCGCCTCCAAAAATGTGACATTTCCAAAGAGCACAGAGTGAGAAATGTCTTTTTTTCCTCCTCCTTTTTATTTAATTATTTTTATTTCTGCATTATTTTTTATACTTTTTTTTTCATGCAGAGCCAATGCGCTACATCAAACGCTACTGAGCACCCGGTTTATGGCCAGTTCTTTCTGCAAATGTCGGCTTTCTACATTTTTCATTTGCAAATTGGATAACTTGAGGTCTGATTAACAAACTGTTCCTGTTAAAGACTTCTGGACTTCACTGCTGTTAGGAATAAATCAACTACTCATCACTGCAGGGCTAAAGAAATTTCCAATCACAATAGGGCACATTATTTTCTTCGTTCTCTAATGTGTATTACCATTTTTTTGTTGTTGTTATTGTAATAGTTTACTCCTGCAGGAGTGTATTATTTTTAATCTCAATTTAGCAAACTCTTATGAATGCATTTACTTGCCGCACTCATTGTTTTTAAAGCCAACGGTTCAGCCAATTGTTATTCAGCCAAAAAATACAATTCTGTTATTACTTACTCACCCTCATATCTTTCTGAATGTGTATGACCTTTCTTTTTCTCCCGTGGAACACAAAATGATGTGTTCTCCATGCAAATACAATAAATGGGGACTGAAGCTTTCAAGTTTCATTATAAAAGGACCTCATAAATCTGCTCAAAGTGACTTTTCAATAGCTTTGTGTAAGAAGCAGTTCATGTAAGAAAAGTTTATTCACTCAAAATCTAGACTTTTGTCCTTACTCCCCTTCATCCGTTCATGCACTCAGGAGATGTCCGATTTGTGAATAAATCATTATTTTAAATTTGGTTGAGCTGGGTCACAAAATCAGTTTGAATGGTTCTCTCATGAGTTCTGATTCGGATCTTTGGTTTAACTCACTCATGACTTAGTCTGAATAGTAAAATATTCAAAATTATTTAGTATCCCACTTCAAAAAAAAATAATAATAATAATAACATGACATGATGATGAATAAATAATGGTAGCTTTTTGGGGGAAATTATGTTATTTCTTAAAATATATCATTTACTCATCCACTTGGTTGATGGTTTGTTCGGTCAGTAAAGTATATTGGCCTTCAAAAGGAAACTTTGGTTGTGATCCCCAGTGATTCTTCATGTTCATTAAGTCCATTTATTTTTTTAATTCTTGGTCAAGGTCAGTTTCTCTTTTTTGCTGTATTATTTCTCACCTGAAGTTCTCCATAATGTATATACATGCCCAAAAGGTTTGTTTGATTTAATTCCATCATTTTGCACACATTTCCATTCAAATTGTTTTAATGCAAATGTTGGCGAGTGTGAGAGAACTGGAATGAATGTGTGCTGCGATTAAAGCATGCTTGTGTCATACAGTAGTTTAAACGTTCAAAAATATCTAATACTTTCTGTATAATTATGCATGCAGAAAACAGAGACTAGAATTTGCGTGGCCTAATGAAAGTATTTATCAGTGTAAATTATAAATGTCTCGATGATGAATGTTGTCACTCACACAGACTGCTAATGGAATATGTTGTGATGCATTATACTAATGCTGTACCATACAGTAGCAATAGAACACTTATTTGAGAACTACGAAGTGCATTTTTTTTTTTTTGAATAATGCCAAATTTTTATCTGTTCCTCAAAAAAGATATATGTCTTTAAAAGACATGTATGGACCACTTTTATAGGGCTTCACTATTGTTCTTCTTAACTTTAATTAAAATGGACAAAAGTGTCCAGAATAATTAAAAAAAAATCCACCTTTTGTGTTTCTCAGAGGAAAGAAAGTCATACACATTTAGAGTGACATGAGGGTCATTCAGCATTCATATACAAGAGTCTTATATTCAGGAATTAAACAGCATGATTTTTTTTTTTCTAGTACTTGACTTTCTTCTTCTTTTCATTCCTCTCTTCCACTCAGCCAGATGCCCAGTCCATTGTGCTGCAAATCACTTGCTCTTTTTTTGTCCACTCTTCACTTATTTCTTTCTTCTCCACATTCCCTCTGACCTCCTGTTGTAAAAGCAGACAATTTTTCCCTCTTCAGAGCTTTAAGGCAAGAAAGACAGAATGCTAGGGACAACAGTGCATGCAGGGCACACACAATCACCCTCCGTGTGCGCTCTTTCCCTCCCTTGCCGCATCTTTGCGTTTGCCATTGTGCATCATGAATAAAAGATAAATGATTATGACTGAGGGAGTGTTGTTTCTCTGTTGACCCCTGTCTAGCCTTCTTTTGCCGTTCCACTTTGGACACAGTGAGAGCGTGCAGGTTTTAAAGTGCAACTGACATGAATATGATTTTGCTCTTTTTTATTATTATTATTATTGTTGGAATATATTTGTCTGTGTAAAAGTTTAACTTTCTTGTAAAATATGAACAAGCTGAAAAAAGAGGTCGCTATACCTACAGTATTAATAGTAATATTTAAAACAATATTATTCATTTAATAGATAACACATATGATAAAATCTGTATATGAAAAAAATATATTTATATCTTATTCTTTCTTGAGTTAAGCCTGATCTGCCTTCATTTGAACTTAGATTCTCAGAACTGATCCATGAAATCTATGAGCCGGCAAATACGAGTTAATGATGTGATGGCCATGTTGTGAAGTCCAATTGGTGCTGATGGGTAATTTGGATGAAATATGTGTGCTGTGACCTCTGAATGCATCACTGCTGTGCCAAAAACAGAGATTCTGTGTATGCTGATGGCTCCCCCAAGATGCCGATTTACCTGTTTACAGAAATAGCACAATAATCAAGTTTACACCCTAGTTGTTTTCCACCATAGCTGAACACATTGATTTGGCAGCTGGAACTCAAACAACTATTCATTTATTTATTTTTCGTGCTGTGTTTAGTCAAGTGTTCTTTGCAGGATTATCACTCACTTGGTAAACAGTTTTATCCAAAGGCGCTTTCCACCATTTGAGAAACAGTGCACTTTAAAAAAATTAAATAAAAATAAAAGCGCATGGGTTTGTGCGCACGTCATGCTGTTTTGAGGTGTATGCTGTGTTGCCACAAATTGTTGGAATTTGCAGTAACGATTGATGGTAGCTACTTTTAAATTACAACTGTCTCATATACCAATTATCAAGGCTATATACAAGCGGCTGAAAACCTGAGAGCATTAAAAACAGCACTCAAATGCAACATAAACATCTGAAGACGGAGCTTTGTGGCTTACAGTATAGTTAGTGAGGATAAAGAGTAAATTAATGTTTAGCTGATATATGCATTTTAAATTCACAATATTTATCTCTCTCTTCCTTCATTCTTAAAGTATATTATAACTATGGAATCCCCTCCTTTAGATAGTAAAGTGTGTGTGTACTGTATGCTCTTGTTTTTGTGACATATCAGGACACAACTCTGTATAATGGGTATGACACAGGTATTACAAGGAGAGGGTGACTTATGACATAACTCATGTCCGCATTTCAAAATGCTTATAGATCATACAGAATGAGTTTTTTTTTTTGAGAAAGAAAAAATGCACAAAGTTTCCTGTGAGGGTTAGGGCCATAGAATATACAGTTTGTACAGTATAAAAACCATTACACCTATGGGATGTCCCCACTTTTCACAAAATCAAACGTGTGTGTACACACTTGTTTATGCTACATTGTGGGGACCAAATGTCCCCACAAGAATAGTAAAACCTGACATTTTTGACATTGTGGGGAGCGGCCTGCAGTCAACACACCTAAATTAAACACACCTCAAGCAACTAATCAAGGTCTTAGTAGGAATACTTGAAACTTCTAGGCAGGTGTTTTGAGGCAAGTTAGAGCTAAACTGTGCAGGACACCGGCCCTCCAGGACCGAGTTTGGTGACCCCTGGGTTAGGGGATAGACAATATCATTTGGTCAGTATAAAAGCAATAGAAGTCTATGGAAAATCCCCACAATTCACAGAAACAAATATGTGTGTGTGTGTCAAAAGGAGCAGGAGGATACTTAGGTAGCTAGCTTGAAGCCAATGGGGCTGTCAGTAAGAACAGGTCCAGTCAAGTCACTCTGATGTTAAAGTCTTTATTTTACTTCCAAATTAGGTATGGGTGTGTATGTAGGGGTGTATGTGTAGGTGTATGTGTGCATAAGGCCATCTACTCATACTATAAATCTCAAATACATATCTAAATAACTAAAAAACATGCTTAAGCAGGAAATACAGCAAAATAAACACATTTAGGACAAACTTGGGAAATACAGAATAACAGTTAAGTGTCAAACAAAAGCACTTACATGGTCAAATACACACACAGAGGCTGGGAGAGAGGGAAAAAAAAAAAAAAAACCAAAGGAGAAAGAACTCAGTCCTCTGCACAGTGCATCCATGTGCACCAGAATGAAGGTGCTGTGGGCACAGGTGCAATTTATAGTGTCCTAATTGGCTTGAAATCAGGTGGGTGGAGCTAGAAGTTAATAGTAAATTAACAAGCCAAGAGGGGTGTGGCACATGCTTGGCACCTGGAAGCTTAAGGACACACAGCTTTTCAACAGTGTGTGTGCTTGCACAGTTGTGTAAAAGATTATAAACTGCTTTTTGGGTGCAGAAGATAAGAATTCAACAGTATGTGGCACAATTCATTTCCCATAATGCCTTAAAGCATCATTATTCCTTTCAGAGGAGCCTGTATTGTGTTGATAGATTCCCACATCAGTGAAACAGTGTAAAAGCAGCAGTGTAGTTAGACTGTGAGAAATTGAAGAACAAAAAAATGGAGCATTCCTAGTTCTAAACTTCATTTTATCTTCACCGCTCACAACGAGCATTTGTTTTTGTTTTTGATTTTTGATAAAGAAAGCCTTTCTGACTCATATTTTTGAGCGAAGTATGAGAAAAACAAACAAGCAATCAAACATACACCCACAGCATCTGCAGGCACACCTCCACCCGTTCCACCTGTGCTAACATACACATGTGGCCCATCACACGTGTTTGATGGCAGCGCAGCCGTGATTGATTCTTGATAGGCGGTACAGCGTGGCAGCTGTTTTTAAATCCCGATCAGATTTGCTTACACTGCCATTTTTGTAGCCCACAGCCTGCAGCTGACACTGCAGGTACCTCCCCTGCCTGTTTGTGTGTGTCTGAATGTGTGCGCAAAAGCCGCTGCAAATGCTCTAAGTGCTCCCGTTTAATAACAGACGGTGATAATTTAAGATGCATCGGTGGAGAACAGAGCACAAATCACAGCAGTGACGGCTCCATGGAGACAAAATGGAAGGAAGGGCAGTAGAGAAATAAATCACACCAGGAGGGAGGGGAAAAAAGAAGAGGAGAAGCGGATTGGGATAAAAACAAGGCCTCCCTGCTGCGGTGTGTTTATATGTGTGTGTGCGTGTTTGTGCGATCAGTGATGAACAGACTGTGATGTCTCCAGTGAACGCTAGGCATGGCACATGCTCCCTCCTGTACAGTGTTTACAATGATCATTAATGCTTCACTGCCATTGTAATGATGACCACAGAGACTAGTCTGGCTCTCCCTTTGAGACATCTCTCTCTGTCTGTCAATGACCCACTCATACAGAACCTAGCGGCCTGCTGGTGCTTGGACTGGGGAGGTCTGCAATACCTGGAATAAGCTTACTGTTAGCATTCCTGTTGATCCCAATAGTAGTCTGTGTGTGTGTGTGTGTGTGTGTGTGTGTGTGTGTGTGTGTGTGTGTGTGTGTGTGTTAATTTTTTTTTTTTTTTTTTTTTTTTGTCTTGGAGGTGATATAGAAGTTCAAGCACGTGCCCCAACACACTGCAAGACAAAAAAATAAAAAAGGCATTATCTGTTAAGTTTATTAAATTTCTGTAAATCTTAAAACACAATGCAATGCTTAATTCAACATACAAATAAAACACTGGTGAAAAATCAATACGGAAAATGGCAAAGTACATTTGAGCCCTACTTTATGGACTGAATGTGAGTTGAAGGACTGGTGAGTAATCATGTACGTGCGCTTACTCTCTCTGCCAAAGTGAGTACTGGTAAAGCATATCAGTTGTGGCTGTTTGATCAGAAGTTGGTGAGGTAAATAGCCAAACTGCTCCATTCTGCTGACAACTGCCATTTGTTTGGTGGACACTATCTTGTTTATGGGCTTCCACGAGGAGGAAAAAGATAAGGGAATTTTAGAATTCATTAATGCGAGGTGTTACTCTTTGCGTCAGCATCTCTTTCACATGTAGAATGAAAGAACTTGCTTTATTTAAAATAATGAACAACAGCACTGCCTTCAGAGGAAGCTGAGGAGATTGATACAGAACTTTAGTCCAACTTCATTTCTCAAAAGGAGCATTCGGGACATCAGGAGTGTGCACTTTGAAGCCATTCCCACCCAGAAATGACTTTCCTGATGAAGTACAGGGGGAGGCTGGGAACAGATGAAATTCATATTTGAAGAAGTGTGGCAGTCAGGTGGAGATACCATGCAGATCAGTGAGGCATAGGGAGTTGATTTTAATGGAGCCGCTCTCTCACTCCGCCTTGGAGGTGGCTTTCCGTCGCTCATAAATCATGCTGACCCACTCCTCCGCTCCGTGCGTTTTCTCTCCTTGTCGTAATTTATGGCCCAACGGTCAAATTGCTACAAAAAAGTCATTCAATTTATAACTTTTAACCTCTGGATTGAAAACGAGAATTGACGGTGAGGCAATTAAAGTGCAAGCAGTTTTTCAACACACAAATACGCACACGGAGGGATGGCTTTTATCGTCAGCGAGGTGCTTGCCTTAGTGTCATTATCATATCGATTGTCACACACTGATGCCAAGGTTTGCTAATATTAGATTAAGTCCCATGTTGCCAGTCGCTCCATTAATGGGGCAATAACTAGCATTTCCCATAAAAAATTTGATGAAAGATTAATAATAATGAACATTACTTACGGGGCAGTCATTACTAAAAGTCTCACGCTGATATGCCGTATCGACTCGGAGGGCTCCGAAAGCTAATTTTTTAAAACAGTGTTTAGCTCCTAAATTGAAGTTAATATCCTGCACTGAAAAAATGGCAATGGGCAGATTGTTCAATTTGCACAAATGCATTTCGTATTTCCTACATGATTATTTTATGTTTCTCATCTAAACATATTTTAGTCTTGTGCCATTCATTTAATGCTGACGAATGTTCAACCTGTTAGAAATAATCATGTTTAAATAATATAAATTTGTTGTGTTTTCTCTGGAAACTCCGCCCCCTGCGAATACGCAAAGGAAAAACAGTTCGCCATTTTCTCTCTTGCTTTGGATGCATTGGATGGTGTAAGCTGCAAGTTATAGTGGAACGCTAAAGCCTGAAGGTAATTAACATTTTGAACTGAAATGCTGTTGAGAATCAGTTAGTAGTCAGTTTTTAACGTATTTTCACTGAGGTAAACGTTTTTATGTAAGTTACCTTAACGTTACTGATTTTATGGAAAGGCAAACATTAGTGCGAATGTTTAACGGTAACAGTTACCTGTTTAACATTATGACTTTTATTAAAATTTTTCAAATTGTGTACATTCCTTAAGGCATATGTATTTGTTTTTTTATTCTGTGTATGACAACTAATTATCTTCAGGGAGGGATGGCGCCAAATACTTTTGGGTGGTGTAACGTTAGGGGATATACTTACAGAACGTTTAGGCCGTCTGGCTGAACTATGTATCTTTTAAACTTGATCACAAAGAAAATACTTGTTATTCTCTGTTTATTTCGAATTCTCTTTTAAAGAAAGTAATTTCACTCGGCCCCTTAATTGCAATGAATGGAAAAATCCTTTTCGGGGTGCCAAAGGGGTGGGGGAGGGGATGTTACAGAACGTAATCGACTTAAATTGGGAAATACCGAAAAATCATAAAATGCATGCCACACTCAAATTTACTGTCATATTTCAAATCCACACTAAAAATCTTATATGGTCTTGTGTTTTATGCTGGAAAATAGTGATTTCTGGTTCGCGAACGAATTGTTCAATTTAATCGGTTCTTAGTGAACCTGTTGAACCAGTTCACCAAATCGAATTGAATTGTTTGAAACGGTTCGCGTCTCCAGTAAGCATTAATCCACAAATGATTTAAGCTGTTAACTTTTTAAAGGTGGCTGACACTCACTCTGAGTCAAAATAAAACCCGGAGTAATTCATTTACTCAAACAGTACACTGACTGAACTGCTGTGAAGAGAGAACTGAAGATGAACTCCGAGCCGAGCCAGATAACGAACGAAAACGCCCACTGCTGGAGCGCTTCTCGTTCTCGAGTCAAAAACCGGTTGCATCGGTTGTCGGATCACCAGTACACTGAACTGAGAATCGTTTCTGTCAGACGCGTCTGATTTTAGAATCGATGAGCTGATGATACTGCGCATGCGTGTAATTTTACAAGAGGAGAAAATTAAATGTGTAAACTATCAAGACAAAACTTTTGCAAATGGTAATCTTCCAGGTCTATGGCGGTTAAAATAGCAAGTAATCCACAAATCACATGCGTGCTGGAGGCCTAGTCAGTACGAATCACAGATAGACTAATATCTATTAAAAACATTAACTACTGTTCACTAATGAAAGCTCATAGTAAGCCTTACTGTTACAATAATAATTTATCACTTTATTTTTTTAAGTTAAAGTGTAACTAAACCCCTGCTCAGAGCCTGACTCCACCCACTGACAATATTTGAAAAATACTGAAAAGTGGGCAGATCACAGCGGAGATAGAGGGGACGAACCTAGGCGGGGCTGAGCGAGTGCGGCGTGATCCTGAGACCCACAGTGACGGATTGATTGACAGCTGCTGTCAGAGTCGCTAAAGTGGAGAGTGACTGTAGTGACGCAAGTAGCTTTGCAACAGAGCGATCATTTGAAGTAGAGGACTTTTTTCCCCCACTTTCACTTGAAGTGGAGGGTGTCGAGGTTTCTGTTCATATCAATTCGAGCCGCTGGCTCAAACTGCGCTCTTAACTCCCGCACCGCGTCGCTTTTCAGCGCGAGCTGTGTGGAGAAGCCCATTTCCACCTCCATTGCGTTGGAGAAGCAATCCGGTGTAAAATGCAGTTTGCACACTCGAGCTCTAGGCGGGAACTTGCGGTCTTCCAGGCCAAGTGCATGCAACCACTGGCGCTTAATTTCAAAGTCTGCCTGTAAACTATGCAGTCCAGCAGTGCTGTCGCAAATAGCAACACACCTCCGTACCATCCTGACCACTGTACTAAATACAGATAAATCTACGCTAACTTGAAGATCTAAATAACTATATAATTGCTATGCTGAAAGATGCTATAATAGTCTATTCTGGTCGTTACCAATACTCGCAATTCCAGCTCCTGACTCACTACAGTGATTTTGACAGAAAAAGATGGTTTTATACTGTGGTAGGTCGTACCAAGGGGCGTTGTGAGCTGGAAACTGCTTACGTCACCTGCCACCGCTTACGTCACTTGCCACCGCAACATCCAATAGGAAAAATCAACTGCAGTAGCCACCGTTCAACCTGAAGAGGGCAGCACTCACACGTTTTTACACCATATATTGTAGAATTAAAACACTTTATACTCAAATGCCAAAAAAGTTACTCGAATCAATGAACAGCACTAATAAAGCCCCATTCTTATAGATCAGTAACTAAAAAAAGTTGGTTTAGGGTTTAGTTACTCTTTAAGAAGGAAATGTGCTCAATTCTCTAAAATCATTAACTAGCCTACCAATGAGAAAAAGTTATTGCATTTTTTAATGCATCTTTTTCTTATATTTTACAGATATGAGATTCATATCTGTGAGTTTATGTGTCCTCCTATCCTGACATTCAGTGGCCTTGGTAACTTCTGTGCAGTAAACTGGGAATTGCTATCATAGCAAAGTTACGCCAAATGTTCGATTTTTGGAAGTAAAATTTTCTTATTGAGAGCATTAAAAAGTAGTGTTTACCTGACTTAAAATAAAGCCCAATGCGAAAGATTGTCATAGTAACTACTATCTATCGAAATAACTACCGAACAGCAAAATGTGAAATTCCATTCGTTTATATGTGTTCAAATGTCACATATTGACTCGACGCCTTACTATAATAAGTGAAAGACATCTTTATATGCCCGACTGGACAAATTAGCCTGATTTAAAAAAAAAAGAAAAGAAAAAAAGACGGAGGAAGCATCGAAACGCGAGACTGATTCTGATTATATTAGCCTTTCATTCAACATCAAAAGAAGCTTAACGGCACACATAAACTCACGGAAAATACATGAGGTAAATGTTCAACTGTTGAGTTTATTTATAACATATGATATAAGAAGCATCACAGGTGAGCTGTTTTGCTGAGTATCACGATTGCAAATACATAGTTCAATAAACAATTAGTTAACAAGTTACTTACTTTTTTAGACACAATATTAACTGTTGTTGTATTTCACCAACGAATATAGTTCCAAACAAAGACCAAAGCAAAACTATTTTGCTCATTCTCAAATCAAAACTCTCCAAACTTTAACTAAATGATTCATATTTTTGAACGGATCGGTTCAATGATCCGTTCACCATATATTGTAGAATTAAAACACTGTCACGATCGGTGTTATGGAAAACACAGGAGAAGGAACCAATCGCAGGTAAGTCATTTATTAAAGGGTAATCCAAAAGGGGTAAACAGTCCAGGCAGGGTCAAAACCAGAATATCCAAATCCAAACATAAACAAGACACAAAGACAAGGCAAGGCAAGGCAAGGCAAGGCAAGATGACGGACATGAATAAACTTTCAACATTAAACAAGGACTCCGTAACACAGACTCAGACAGACCGGGTATAAATACACAGAAGGATAATGAGGGAACAGGAGACAGGTGGGGAACAATCAACAACAAGGAGGAAGGTGACCAAATAAGGGAACAGGAAGTGATAAGGTGACAGACACCGTGAGAAAGGGGGACATCTAGTGGAAACCCAGGGAGACAACCCAGACACTGTGACAGTACCCCCCCCTCTACGGAGCGGCTCCCAGACGCTCCACGACAGACACAAAACAGAGACCAGGAGGGAGGCGGACAGGTGGAGGCTCAGGGGGAGGGACGGAGGGCCAGAAAAAAAATCATGGGGAACAGATACCAGAAGTGTAGACACAAAACAGAGAGACCAGGAGGGAGGAGGACCGGAGGAGGTTCAGGGGGAGGGACGGAGGGCCAGGCTCACAGAGAGGAACAGGGACAGGAGTGAACACAAAAACAAAAAACAACATGAAGCCCCTCCAGGGCGGGGCAGAAGACCACCACGTCCGTGTGGTGGAGACTGGAGTCCCCCAGGGCGGAGCAGAGGACCACCACAACCGTGTGGTCAGGGCGGAAGCCTCCCAGGGCGGAGCAGAAGACCACCACAACAGTGTGGTCAGGACGGAAGCCCCCCAGGGCGGAGCAGAAGACCACCACAACCGTGTGGTCAGGACGGAAGCCCCCCAGGGCGGAGCAGAAGACCATCACAACCGTGTGGTCAGTACGGAAGCCCCCCAGGGCGGAGCAGAAGAACACCACATACTTGTGGACGAAGCCAGAGTCCTCCAGGGCGGAGCGGAAGACCCCCACAACCGTGTGGTCAGGGCGGAAGGCCCCCAGGGCGGAGCAGAAGACCACCACAGCCATGTGGTCAGGACCAGAGCCCCCCAAGGCGGAGCAGACCTCCGTGCGGCTGGATCAACGGGACAACGGAACTCTGGTAATCCCCTGGTGTCCTTACTGGACTCCAGAAGATTGGTGCTGGCCTGACACTGCTCATGAAGATCATTGGTGACTTGCATTTGCTCATGAAGATCAATGGTGATTTGCCTTTGTTCATGAAGATCAGAGGTGACTTGCCTTTGTTCATGAAGATCAGAGGTGACTTGACTCAGTCCTTGAAGATCAGAGGTGACTTGACTCAGTCCTTGAAGATCAGAGGTGACTTGACTCAGTCCTTGAAGATCAGAGGTGACTTGACTCAGTCCTTGAAGATCAGAGGTGACTTGACTCAGTCCTTGAAGATCACCGGTGACTTGACTCAGTCCTTGAAGATCACCGGTGACTTGACTCAGTCCTTGAAGATCACCGGTGACTTGACTTGACTCTGAAAGGTCAACGGTGACCAGCCTAGTCTCTGGAGGATCAGCGGTGAATAGCCCTGACTCAGGAGGATCAGCGGTGACTAGCCCTGACTCAGGAGGATCAGCGGTGACTAGCCCTGACTCAGGAGGATCAGCGGTGACTAGCCCTGACTCAGGAGGATCAGCGGTGACTAGCCCTGACTCAGGAGGATCAGCGGTGACTAGCCCTGACTCAGGAGGATCAGCGGTGACTAGCCCTGACTCAGGAGGATCAGCGGTGACTAGCCCTGACTCTGGAGGATCAGCGGTGACTAGCCCTGACTCTGGAGGATCAGCGGTGACTAGCCCTGACTCGGGAGAGTTCACTGGCACCTGACTCGACTCGGGAGAGTTCACTGGCACCTGACTCGACTCGGGAGAGTTCACTGGCACCTGACTCGACTCGGGAGAGTTCACTGGCACCTGACTCGACTCGGGAGAGTTCACTGGCACCTGACTCGACTCGGGAGAGTTCACTGGCACCTGACTCGACTCGGGAGAGTTCACTGGCACCTGACTCGACTCGGGAGAGTTCACTGGCACCTGACTCGACTCTGGAGAGTTCACTGGTACCTGACTCTACTCTGGAGAGTTCACTGGCACCTGACTCGACTCTGGAGAGTTCACTGGCACCTGACTCGACTCTGGAGAGTTCACTGGCACCTGACTCGACTCTGGAGAGTTCACTGGCACCTGACTCGACTCCGTAGGTTCAACTGGAACCTGACTCGACTCCGGAGGTTCAACTGGAACCTGACTCGACTCCGGAGGGTAAACTGAGACTCTCATCCTGTGCAGCGGCGCTGGGCAAGCAGCCATCTTGGGCCATGACTCTAGACAGGCGGCCCTCTTGTACTGTGGTGCTGGGCTGGCGGCCATCTTGTACTGTGGCGCTGGACCGGTGGCCAATTTGGGCATTGGCGCTGGGCTAGCGGCCATCTTGTGCTGTGGCGCTGGACTGACGGCCATCTTGTGCTGTGGCGCTGGACTGACGGCCATCTTGTGCTGTGGCGCTGGACTGACGGCCATCTTGTGCTGTGGCACTAGGCTGACGGCCATCTTGGGCTGTGGCGCTGAACCGGTGGCCAATTTGGGCATTGGCGCTGGGCTGGCAGCCATCTTGTACTGTGGCGCTGGACCGGTGGCCAATCTGGGCATTGGCGCTGGGTTAGCGGCAATCTTGTGCTGTGGCGCTGGATTGACGGCCATCTTGTGCTGTGGCGCTAGGCTGACGGCCATCTTGGGCTGTGGTGCTGAACCGGTGGCCAATTTGGGCATTGGTGCTGGGCTGGCGGCCATCTTGGGCTGTGGCGCTGGAACGGTGGCCAATTTGGGCATTGGCGCTGGGTTAGCGGCCATCTTGTGCTGTGGCGCTTGGCTGGTAGCCATCCTGGGCAGTGGTGCTGGACTGGCGGCCATCTTGGGTTGTGGCGCTTGGCTGGTAGCCATCCTGGGCAGTGGTGCTGGACTGGCGGCCATCTTAAGTTGTGGCGCTTGGCTGGTTGCCATCCTGGGCAGTGGTGCTGGGCTGACGACCACCCCGCCGGAAGAGACAGAAGTGGCTGGGGCATCCCACCGAAGCCGATGCTGCAGGTAGCGCACGAATTCCCAGAATTCCAGTGTCTCTAAATGCGCCATCTTCTCCTGAGACACTGGATCATCCAGCCCGCCATTGAAATAGTCCTTGAGGGCCGCATCGTTGTAGCCCATGCCCTCTGCCAGGGACCAGAACACCTGAGCCAGGGCACCCACTTCATTGCCCTCTTGGCGGAGGGCGATCAACCAAAGGTAGTTGGTTCGCCGCTCCGCCATCTTGGCTGGGGAACGGAAAAATGACATACTGCTGGTTCCTACTTTGAGTCCTTCTGTCACGATCGGTGTTATGGAAAACACAGGAGAAGGAACCAATCGCAGGTAAGTCATTTATTAAAGGGTAATCCAAAAGGGGTAAACAGTCCAGGCAGGGTCAAAACCAGAATATCCAAATCCAAACATAAACAAGACACAAAGACAAGGCAAGGCAAGGCAAGGCAAGGCAAGGCAAGGCAAGGCAAGGCAAGGCAAGGCAAGGCAAGGCAAGGCAAGGCAAGATGACGAACATGAATAAACTTTCAACATTAAACAAGGACTCCGTAACACAGACTCAGACAGACCGGGTATAAATACACAGAAGGATAATGAGGGAACAGGAGACAGGTGGGGAACAATCAACAACAAGGAGGAAGGTGACCAAATAAGGGAACAGGAAGTGATAAGGTGACAGACACCGTGAGAAAGGGGGACATCTAGTGGAAACCCAGGGAGACAACCCAGACACTGTGACAAACACTTTATACTCAAATGTCAAAAAAGTTACTCGAATCAATGAACAGCACTAATAAAGCCCCATTCTTATAGATCAGTAACTAAAAAAAGTTGGTTTAGGGTTTAGTTACTCTTTAAGAAGGAAATGTGCTCAATTCTCTAAAATCATTAACTAGCCTACCAATGAGAAAATGTTATTGCATTTTTTAATGCATTTTTTTCTTATATTTTACAGATATGAGATTCATCTAGTCAAGTGCAATTTGACATGCAAATGCTCTATAGAACTGGTGAGTATTTTTGTCAATCTACTGCAAGTATATTTGATTGCCTTTTTTTCTATTTTCAGTATTCCTCTCTATTGGGGCTGGGTAAAAAATATTGATTTCTCGATTTTAATCAATTCTCATTTTTATGAACCAATATCGATTCTTAAATACCAGGAATCCATTAGGCATCCTGTTTTCAGTTGATGAATGAATGGAACATTGTAGTGCACATCCCATCCAATAACTCACAATAATCTTTGTGCTTTGTTATTATTGATATGAAACAAAGTCTCAGATTTCAAATTACGTCCGTTTTCTTACTAAATTCAAAAACATAAAAACCGTTTTGGCGCCGTGGCGTGAGATCGCTCAGGCTCAGCTCAAGAGAAGCACATGATTTTCTCTTCCTCAATAATACCAGTTACAGCGCGAAATAAACATGAGCATTAGGGCTGTCAACTAATATTCTAAATTTGAATATACACTGTAAAAATTGCTGTAGTTTCTACAGCAAAATTTTACAGAATTGTACTGTATAAACATTTTACAAGATGCAGCTGTAATTCGCAATGCATTATGGGTCAAATAAGGTTTTACAGTTGTTAACAGTGTATTACCACGTCAACTTTAATTCATTTACAAGAAGCAGGTGTTGTCACTGTAGTTCCTGCTTTTTACACTAACTTACTGTAGTGTGGCATTATGGGATTGCACGCGCATCATTCAAATCTGAAACCCAGCCGACTGGAGCAGCCTGAGAACGATTGAAGATAAGAGGCTTTATTCATAATTCCTGGTAGGTTCACTTAATTATACTTAAGAAATATATCCTTTTATATTTATTTAAGTTAATGTATAAGCGATTTCATGTCACAATAGCCTCCTATCCTGACATTCAGTGGCCTTGGTAACTTCTGTGCAGTAAACTGGGTATTGCTATCATAGCAAAGTTACGCCAAATGTTCGATTTTTGGAAGTAAAATTTTCTTATTGAGAGCATTAAAAAGTAGTGTTTACCTGACTTAAAATAAAGCCCAATGCGAAAGATTGTCATAGTAACTACTATCTATCGAAATAACTACCGAACAGCAAAATGTGAAATTCCATTCGTTTATATGTGTTCAAATGTCACATATTGACTCGACGCCTTACTATAATAAGTGAAAGACATCTTTATATGCCCGACTGGACAAATTAGCCTGATTTAAAAAAAAAAAGAAAAGAAAAAAAGACGGAGGAAGCATCGAAACGCGAGACTGATTCTGATTATATTAGCCTTTCATTCAACATCAAAACAAGCTTAACGGCACACATAAACTCACGGAAAATACATGAGGTAAATGTTCAACTGTTGAGTTTATTTATAACATATGATATAAGAAGCATCACAAGTGAGCTGTTTTGCTGAGTATCACGATTGCAAATACATAGTTCAATAAACAATTAGTTAACAAGTTACTTACTTTTTTAGACACAATATTAACTGTTATTGTATTTCACCAACGAATATAGTTCCAAACAAAGACCAAAGCAAAACTATTTTGCTCATTCTCAAATCAAAACTCTCCAAACTTTAACTAAATGATTCATATTTTTGAACGGATCGGTTCAATGAATGACTCAGTTGATTCCCTCATTAATTTATTTACTGCCACCTAATGGTGCATTAGTTTCAGGTTTAATAAGTAGCATTGCTTTTTTCCAACATTTATTAATTGTATTTTCAAATTTCATGTCATTACACAGTTGTAATTTTGCACTGTTTATTATTTAATTTGATTGGTGGTACAGTTCTACAATGTAATATTACAATTTATAATTATAAATTATATAATTTATAATAGTTTGTTTATTCTAAAATATATGCCTTTTTGGGTGTTAATTTTGGTCTCATTTACAGTACATAATGCTTTAAAGAAATCACAAGATTATTTTCTTTATTTCTTGTAGGTGCAAAGTGTCACAGTGTCTGGGTTGTGTCCCTGGGTTTCCACTAGATGTCCCCCTTTCTCACGGTGTCTGTCACCTTATCACTTCCTGTTCCCTTATTTGGTCACCTTCCTCCTTGTTAGTAATTGATTGTTCCCCACCTGTCTCCTGTTCCCTCATTATCCTTCTGTGTATTTATACCCGGTCTGTCTGAGTCTGTGTTACGGAGTCCTTGTTTAATGTTGATGTTAATTCATGTCCGTCATCTTGCCTTGCCTTGCCTTGCCTTGCCTTGCCTTGCCTTGCCTTGCCTTGCCTTGCCTTGCCTTGCCTTGCCTTGCCTTGCCTTGCCTTGCCTTGCCTTGCCTTGCCTTGCCTTCGTGTTTTGTTTATGTTTGGATTTGTTGGATATCGACCCCTGCCTGGACTGTTTATTCTTTGGATTGCCCCTTTAATAAATACATACCCGCAATTGGTTCTCTCTCCTGTGTGTTCTGTAACACCGATCGTGACAGAAGGACTCCGTCACACTAGGAACCAGCGGTATGTCATTTTTCCGTTCCCCAGCCAAGATGGCGGAGCGGCGAACCAAGTAACTTCGGTTGATCGCCCTCCGCCAAGAGGGCAATGAAGTGGGTGCCCTGGCTCAGGTGTTCTGGTCCCTGGCCGAGGGCATGGGCTACAACGATGCGGCCCTCAAGGACTATTTCAATGGCGGGCTGGATGATCCAGTGTCTCATGAGGAGATGGCACAGTTAGAGACACTGGAATTCTGGGAATTCGTGCGCTACCTGCAGCATCGGCTTCGGTGGGATGCCCCAGCCACTTCGGTCTCTTCCGGCGGGGTGGTCGTCAGCCCAGCACCACTGCCCAGGATGGCAACCAGCCAAGCGCCACAACCCAAGATGGCCACCAGTCCAGCACCACTGCCCAGGATGTCTAACAGCCAAGCGCCACAGCACAAGATGGCCGCTAACCCAGCGCCAATTCCCAAATTGGCCACTTTTCCAGCGCCACAGCCCAAGATGGCCGCCAGCCCAGCGCCAATGCCCAAATTGGCCACCGGTTCAGCGCCACAGCCCAAATTGGCCACCGGTCCAGCACCACAGCACAAGGTGGCCGCTGACCCAGCGCCAATGCCCAAATTGGCCACCGTTCCAGCACCACAGCCCAAGATGGCCGCCAGCCCAGCGCCAATGCCCAAATTGGCCACCGGTTCAGCTCCACAACTCAAGATGGCCGTCAGCCTAGCGCCACAGCACCAGATGGCCGTCAGCCTAGCGCCACAGCACAAGATGGCCGTCAGTCCAGCGCCACAGCACAAGATGGCCGCTAACCCAGCGCCAATGCCCAGATTGGCCACCGGTCCAGCGCCACAGTACAGGATGGCCGCCAGCCCAGCGCCAATGCCCAAATTGGCCACCGGTTCAGCGCCACAGTACAAGATGGCCGCCAGCCCAGCACCACAGTACAAGAGGGCCGCCTGTCCAGAGTCATGGCCCAAGATGGCTGCTTGCCCAGCGCCGTTGCACAGGATGAGAGTCTCAGTTGACCCTCCGGAGTCTAGTCAGGTGCCAGTTGACCCTCCTGAGTCGAGTCAGGTGCCAGTTGACCCTCCTGAGTCGAGTCAGGTGCCAGTTGACCCTCCTGAGTCGAGTCAGGTGCCAGTTGACCCTCCGGAGTCGAGTCAGGTGCCAGTTGACCCTCCGGAGTCGAGTCAGGTGCCAGTTGACCCTCCGGAATCGAGTCAGGTGCCAGTGAACTCTCCAGAGTCAGGGCTAGTCACCGCTGATCCTCCAGAGTCAGGGCTAGTCACCGCTGATCCTCCAGAGTCAGGGCTAGTCACCGCTGATCCTCCAGAGTCAGGGCTAGTCACCGCTGATCCTCCAGAGTCAGGGCTAGTCACCGCTGATCCTCCAGAGTCAGGGCTAGTCACCGCTGATCCTCCAGAGTCAGGGCTAGTCACCGCTGATCCTCCAGAGTCAGGGCTAGTCACCGCTGATCCTCCTGAGTCAGGGCTAGTCACCGCGGATCCTCCTGAGTCAGGGCTAGTCACCGCGGATCCTCCTGAGTCAGGGCTAGTCACCGCGGATCCTCCAGAGACTAGGCTGGTCACCGCGGATCCTCCAGAGACTAGGCTGGTCACCGCGGATCCTCCAGAGACTAGGCTGGTCACCGTTGACCTTTCAGAGTCAAGTCAAGTCACCGGTGGTCTTCAAGGACTGAGTCAAGTCACCGGTGGTCTTCAAGGACTGAGTCAAGTCACCGGTGGTCTTCAAGGACTGAGTCAAGTCACCGGTGGTCTTCAAGGACTGAGTCAAGTCACCGGTGGTCTTCAAGGACTGAGTCAAGTCACCTCTGATCTTCAAGGACTGAGTCAAGTCACCTCTGATCTTCAAGGACTGAGTCAAGTCACCATTGATCTTCATGAGCAAATGCAAGTCACCAATGATCTTCATGAGCAGTGTCAGGCCAGCACCAATATTCTGGAGTCCAGTAAGGACACCAGGGGATCACCAGAGTTTCGTTGTCCCATTGATCCAGCCGCACGGAGGTCTGCTCCGCCTTGGGGGGCTCTGGTCCTGACCACATGGCTGTGGTGGTCTTCTGCTCCGCCCTGGGGGCCTTCCGCCCTGACCACACGGTTGTGGGGGTCTTCCACTCCGCCCTGGAGGACTCTGGCTTCGTCCACAAGGACGTGGTGGTCTTCTGCTCCGCCCTGGGGGGCTTCCGTGCTGACCACACGGTTGTGATGGTCTTCTGCTCCGCCCTGGGAGGCTTCCGCCCTGACCACACGGTTGTGGTGGTCCTCTGCTCCGCCCTGGGGGACTCCAGTCTCCACCAAACGGACGGTGTGGTCTTCTGCCCTGCCCTGGAGGGGCTTCATGTTGTTTTTTGTTTTTGTGTTCACTCCTGTCCCTGTTCCTCTCTGTGAGCCTGGCCCTCCGTCCCTCCCCCTGAACCTCCTCCGGTCCTCCTCCCTCCTGGTCTCTCTGTTTTGTGTCTACACTTCTGGTATCTGTTCCCCATGATATTTTTTTCTGGCCCTCCGTCCCTCCCCCTGAGCCTCCACCTGTCCGCCTCCCTCCTGGTCTCTGTTTTGTGTCTGTCGTGGAGCGTCTGGGAGCCGCTCCGTAGAGGGGGGGTACTGTCACAGTGTCTGGGTTGTGTCCCTGGGTTTCCACTAGATGTCCCCCTTTCTCACGGTGTCTGTCACCTTATCACTTCCTGTTCCCTTATTTGGTCACCTTCCTCCTTGTTAGTAATTGATTGTTCCCCACCTGTCTCCTGTTCCCTCATTATCCTTCTGTGTATTTATACCCGGTCTGTCTGAGTCTGTGTTACGGAGTCCTTGTTTAATGTTGATTAACATTGCCTTGCCTTCGTGTTTTGTTTATGTTTGGATTTGTTGGATATCGACCCCTGCCTGGACTGTTTATTCTTTGGATTGCCCCTTTAATAAATACATACCCGCAATTGGTTCTCTCTCCTGTGTGTTCTGTAACACCGATCGTGACACAAAGAATAGCAGCTGATGTGGAGAAATGTTCGATGCTTCAAGACTCTGAAGCTGATTTTATTAGGTAATGTATTATTTAAATAATTTGATAAACTTGTAATATAGATTACATTTTATATTGAAATACTGCATTGTAGGTTACATTATTGCTTATATTTATTCATTTCAGGTCCACCCAGTGGCTTTTGACTATTTGAGGGTCAGATGGTTCTGAATTCATACCTCAACATTGTGCGTCCCAGGAGCAGGCATCTTTTGCACACTTGAACTTTTTCAAAGGTAACAAGTTTTACTTAAGTAATTTCATTTGCATTTACTTATTTAAAGGGTTACTCCACCCGATAATGAAATGTAGTCATTCATCACTGTTAACAGTGATTAATGTCGTTCCAAACCCGTAAAAGCTTTGTTCGTCCACTGACTGCCAAACAATTAACAATGTCTAAGCTCAGAAAAGTATGAAAAGAATTGTCACACAGATACGCTGTTTTCGTTCAAATCAAAGCGTAAATAAACATAGAAAGCTTGGCCATGTGACCCAGCTGACACAGAACAGCAGCTGTAGTGTGTGTCCAACAGATACTCTCCAAAAATGGCACTACACTGACGCAGAGGAGACTAATTGTTGAATAAATCCTTATTTTAGTTTTCTTTGCATACAAAAAGCATTGTCGTCGCTTCATAACGTTACGGTTGAACCACTGATGGACTATTCTGATTATGTCTTTCATACTTTTCTGGGCCTTGACAGTGGTATTTACTGGAGAGTCTATGGGACAGTCACAATCTTTCGGGTTGCATCCAAAATATCTTAAATTGTGTTCCGAAGACGAACGAAGCTTTTACGGGTTTGGAACGACACGAGGGTAAGATTTTCATTTTGGGGTGGAGTAACTATTTAAGTACTGGTAAATGCTGATTGTATTGTATAGAGGCAATAAGTGGCATTTTGACATTTATTTTATTGAGCTAGTTTCATTTGATACATAACTTTATCCTGATGCTTTTGCTTGTTTTTATGTGCAGATGTTTTCTTGGAATCACAACCCTCACTGGATACAAGACGGACACATAGAGGCAAAACAAGTGGAAAAGTCTCAGAAGAGGGACAACCCTCATGTGTGTGCTCAGCTCAGAAAGTTGATGGACTTTCAGTATGTATTTATTAAATTGTCTTTTGCAGGAATATTCTTAATTTAATAGACCATAAGCTCAAACAACAGAATTTGTGATTTAATGTTGATTCCAGCATTTTATTTAAATCCTTTTCTTTAAAACATATTTGTTTTACAAAAATTATACAAATTCTGTTGATTGACCTTCATTTTTATAGAAAATGAATGTTCTACTCAGAATATGGCTTTTTTTAAACAGTTATTTGTGATGATAAGATTTAACTGTTGAAAGACTGAACATTTTTTTTTTACCACTAAAAGCCTTGCAATGTCTTTCTGCCAGTTTTAATAAATACTTATTTGCGACATCATTGACTTGGTTTTTATTAATTTGTAAATGTATTAAGCTAGAGCTCATGATAATGCATTTATATTTATATTCTTTAAAGCAGTTTCATTGTTAAATTATTACAACATCATATTGTATTTAGGGGTATTTACATGATTTTATTGGCAACTTTTGTTGACAGTTAAATACTGTAATTTAATGAAATTACAAAAAAATGCTGTAAAATATATTTACAGGACTTTATTGGCAACTTTTTTGCCAGGTAAATACTGTACTTTAGTGAATTTACAAAATATTGCTGTAAATTAAAATACAAGTAAAATTCTATGTTACTGTAAAAAATACTACAAACTACTGTATTTCACATACAGCAATTAACTGTAATTTTCTTTGCAGTAATAATCCATTTTACATCAATTAACATCATTTTTACAGGATTTTATTGGCAACTTTTTTGCCAGTAAAATCCTGTAAATTCTACAGTAAATTTTTTACAGTGTATATTCAAAAAGGTGAAAATTAGAAACAAAGGTGAAAATTAGAACACTATAAAAGAATCTGTCAGTGATTTCAGCCTCTAGAGGCCGTTCTCACACTGTATAATGAAAACGGAGCCTTCTCAGCCGCTGCAGTAACAGACCCAACCCAGGAAACTTTCAGCCGCTCCAGCAGAGGACGAAACTCGGAAAACTATCAGCAGGGACTTTTCCACCAATCAACTATCGGTGCCGATTAATCGGCAAAACTGATAAATCGGTCGACCTCTAATCCCGATGCACTGCATCCTCAATTTTAAATTTTACTTCACAATTGATGTGTGCACGCGTGTGCGTGTGTTCACCTATTCGGGAAGTCGCAGTGACATAGTTACATTCCAATTAAGGTTTCAAGGGAGTAAAGCCTGTTTATGCCATTAGGAAATTAAATTTGGTAAAATAAATGTTTTTAAAATAAATGTTCAATTAAAAGCAGTGCTCATTCATCAGTGTATTATGTTACCATTAGAGATGCACACAAAGCTTGCATTTCCAGGTATGTCCCTCTTTGGCTGATTTATTTTCAAGATGGAGGCTCAACATGGCTTCCGTCATTAGAACGATTCACTCGTATGTATTTTAAATGGCAACTTATACACTTACGAGAATACTTAATTAGTTGTCTGAATTGTATAAACATTGATAACATATAATTTTGAAAGAACAAAGTGCTTTTGGCTAAAAAAAAAAATCAACTTTAACTATTACACAGTGTAGCTTTAATTACTCTTGTCTCGACTCCCTCTGCTATTGTATGCTACCATGACAAAGCACATCAGTACATTATTATTGGATTTAGTCTATTACTGAACTGGTACCAAATCGTCCTTGTCTGCATCACGTTGCATCGTACAAACAATTAATTTCGACACCCCTATTGCATATGGACATATATTTTGAGATTATCATTCCACATCGTCACATAGCATGTTTTATTAAGTTAGGTGCAAAATAAAGTTTCAGAAAGCACAGATCCAACAAATCATTCTGTAATTATCCATCTGCCTGCCGTAAGGTTGCTGACCACTGCACAATTGGGTATCTTTGATCTAAACTTGTAGGACTACCATCCACAATCCTAGAACTGAGGTCTAACAGTAATCTGTAATCAGTCATCTGTCTATCTTGGTCTTGTCTGGTTCTCATTATATACAAGTTCACATTTTCATGATATCTACATTATTAAATGATTGAAATTGCATTTGTTTGAATATTCCCAGAGCAGTGCCCGGTGTTCTGTCGAATCTCATTTTGTCTGTGCATTCTGCAGGATGATGACGAGGCCTTCATCCAAAAATCCACAGAGGAGACCACAGTGGGAATCTACATTCTCAAATTCCGTGACAGATCAGATGACATCGGGATTGTTCTGGAAGGCCAGAACATCTTGCAAGGCTTGGACAACTTTGCGTTAGCTACGGCAATGCTTTTTGGTCTTATGTATGCCTTAAATCTTAACTACCCACCTGAAATGAAAAATACATTTGAGGTACTGCAGAAGATAGTCTTCTGTTTTTTAATAACTTGATACTGTTCGTTTACTTCTGTAACACATACATAAAAATGAGTTGTACTCTTAAAAGAAATGCATGAATTCGACTTCTTATGATTTTAAAATTGAAATATCTATTTGTGTTAATGTTTGTTTTGTTGCAGTTACTGTATGAATGGTTATTACTGTTCACCTTTTCCACGACATGTTTGACTGTGCCTTGTCTTTTACTTGAAGTGATGAATAAATGAAATGAGTAAAGTGATATGAGTACTGATGTGTTGTCATTGTTCATTGACATTTGTTCATGGAATCTAAGCTATTTTTAACTTCAAATATCCACAAGAAAGCTTACTTCTAATAGCACAAAATTTATTGTAACTTTAAAAAAGAATACAGCGATTTGATTCAAGAAATGAGTTTGCTTGTCTTACTGCTTTTAAACTGCAGTAATGTTGTTAATGTACTCAAAACTAGTGGATGTAAAAAAATATATATATTTTTTTTTTTATTAAAGTCAGCTTATAGTATTCTAAAACTTAATCAGGTTAGTTTTATTTATTGAAACCTCAGCATATATGAATGCAAAATATAAAAATGTCATGTTAGTTTAACAAGCACAAATTATGTATCTTGAACATATATAAATCAAGTTTATTTCACAAACAAATGATGTATTTTTAACAAATAAAAATCATGTTCGTTTAACAAGCACAAGTTATTTATCTTTAACATAAAAATAATTTCCGTTTAACAAGCAAAAATTATGTCTCTTTAACATATAAAAATTTCCGTTTAACAAGCAAAAAATATGTATTTTGAACATATATAAATCATGTTTATTTAACAAACAAATTATGTATTTTTAACATAACAAAAATTTTAACAAGCAAAAATTATGTAGCTTTAACGTGTAAATCATGTTGCGTATACCTAACTTTATTATGTGCAACAGATGTACATATTTTATGTTAATCCAACAGGTTTTTTTTTTTTTGAGTGTGTACCTCTTTCATGAGCCAATGTGACCGGCTGACAGCCAATAAAACAGAAAGCATTGTGACAGACAAGAAAAACAGAAAGCTACTTTTTATGTGGCCCTCTACAGTCTCTGATGTGCTCAGCCTGAGTTGGCATACTACTAACAGGACCGGATCTCTCCTGTCAGACACCAGCGGTATGGATGAGTGAGTGAGTGACTGATTGATTGACTGAAAGAGATTCCTTCAGAGAAAAAAAAGGCTAAGGTGAAAAGAAAGGGGAAAGCATCCCCCCCTTTCTGAGGTGAGGAATAGCAAGATCAGAGATGAGGCAAGAGGAGAAAATAGCAGCGCAGATAGAAGAAGAGGAAGATGGAAAGGAGGGTCAAGAGAAGAGAGCAGCTCAGAATAACTTCTGCTCTTGGCTCTAGTTTGTGTGTGGTGAGTTTGGATAGTAGCCATGTTTTTGGTGGGCGGGATAAGACAGTGTCCCATTCACGCAGGGATAAGACTGAGAGCTAATAGAAGCCTCTGCTCATTAAAGTACTGTAATTTTAAACTAAATATAGGAGATGACAGACTGTATTATAACCTTGTTTAGACATGCCTTTGAGGGACTTTGCTGGTGAAACAACCAGTCCTGCTGGCCACCAGCATGTGTTGTGTTTGGGATGCTGCTGTCTTGCTTTACCAGACTATCTGGGTCTTTTCCACAAAATGTGAATGGAGCATACTTTTGGAGCATTGTCTAAGGATGCATAATATTAAAATTATGTTTTATAGTACATTAAAATAATTATTTATTATTAATTATTGTGTTATGGTTAATATTGTTATTATTTCCTTTTATAAATTGAAAATAAATAAATCAATTTAAATGCTGCAATTTAGGCATCACAACATAAACGTTTTATAGTTTTTATATATTTTAATTTTAATTTAGTCCTGTGATAGTGTCACGGCTTACGCTGCTGAAAGGAACACGGAGCCGAGGGATAAACGAAACAAGGATTTATTAAATTAAACATAGGCAAGGTAAGTAGTAAATAACAGGTGGCAAGTGGCAAGTGGCAAGTAACAGGTAAACGGGTGGACAAGTTGACAAGTGACTAGTAACGAGTAGACGAGTAGACGAGTAGACGAGTAGACGAGTAGACGAGTAGACGAGTAGACGAGTAGACGAGTAGACGAGTAGACCCGACAAAACAGAACTGAAAGGACAAGGCATTTATACAAAGGATAATGGGGAAACACAGGTGGAAGGCATGACTAAATTAACAGGGACATGGAACACATGCGGGAATGACTAGACACACCTGGGAACTAATCAAACCACACACGGAAGACAGAAACTGGGTCACAGGGGCAAAAACACACAAAATGAGTCCAGGTGTGTGACAGTACTCCCCCCTCCCGGTAGGTGCGTCCTCGCACCGTAGAAACAACAAAGGGAGGCCAGCAGACAGGGACCACAGAGGAAGGAGCCAGGGAGGAGATGACGGAGGGAGGAGCCAGGGAGGAGATGACGGAGGGAGGAGCCAGGAAGGATCTGAAGCAGGAGGTACCCAGCAGGACCCAGGCCACAGCCATAACGGCCCAAGGTGGGGCCGACGGAGGAAGGAGCCATGGAGGAGGAATGGTCACCGACTCCAGGAACTTGACCCACGGCAACGGAGCAAGTGGAGGAGGAGCCCGAGGCGGAGACGGAGAGCCAGGGTGACGGGGAGGAGCTGGAGGTCCTAGGCGGAACTGATGGCTCTGGTGACTGACGCGGCGATGTGGATCCGGAAGGCCGCGGTGAGGCCAGAGTGACCGAGGACTGAGGTGTAGCCGAGGGGATGAAGGAGCCTGATGGAGCCGGAGGGACGAGGCGAAGCCGGAGGAGTGGAGTCCCGAGGCATAGGAAGGACGACGCCAGACCAAGGCGGAGCCGGAGGGACGAGGGAGCCAGGCAGAGCCTGCGGACTGCCGGGCCACGGCGGAGAGGAAGGAGCTAGGAGCCATGGTGGAGCCGACGGGTCAACGGGCCGAGGCGGAGTCCAGGCCTCAGAGGCTGGAGGCGGAGGTGAGGGAGACGCCGACCAAGGCGTCGCTGGAGGATGGCGGTCCCGCTGAGCTCGCACCACAATGATGGTAGGCTGAGGGCGAGCAGAGGGGCAGCCAGACGACAGCGGAGGAGGAGGCAGGAGTGGGTGGGAGGGTGGGAATTTTGGAGGAGCAGGCATTGGAGTAAGCTCTGGGGCTGGAGCCCTTCCTGGGCTTAACGGAGGATCAGGAGCCCGTCCTGGGCTTAACGGAGGATCAGGAGCCCGTCCTGGGCTTAACGGGGGTTCAGAAGCCCGTCCTCGGCTTAACGAGGGATCAGGAGCCCGTCCTGGGCTTAAAGGAGGATCAGGAGCCCGTCCTGGGCTTAACGGAGGATCAGGAGCCCGTCCTGGGCTTAACGGGGAATCAGGAGCCCTTCCTGGGCTTAACAGAGGATCAGGAGCCCGTCCTGGGCTTACAGGAGGATCAGGAGCCCGTCCTGGGCTTACAGGAGGATCAGGAGCCCGTCCTGGGCTTAACGGGGGAACAGGAGCCCGTCCTGGGCTTAACGGAGAATCAGGAGCCCTTCCTGGGCTTAACAGAGGATCAGGAGCCCTTCCTGGGCTTAACAGAGGATCAGGAGCCCGTCCTGGGCTTACAGGAGGATCAGGAGCCCGTCCTGGGCTTAACGGAAGATCAGGAGCCCTTCCTGGGCTTAACGGAAGATCAGGAGCCCTTCCTGGGCTTAACGGAAGATCTGGCATAGGTGCGTTGGAAACCCCCTCATTTTGACCCATTTGGCGCTCCACATTTTGCTCCCTCGTGGTGGGCAGTGTCGCCGGCTCTCGCACCTGGTCTGACGGGTTGCTCTCTGGCTCTCCGTCATCGGTGGGCTCGGGCTTATGCCTCGTACCGTGGGGAGATTGTAGGCTGGGCTCTGGGTCCAGAGTGGACCTGGCGAGATCCTCCATTGGGCCGACCGTGAGAGGTGACCCATTTCTCACCAGATTCCACTCTATGAAAGCGGCGAAATCCTCCCGAGGACCATCTTCGGGCGACAACGCTCTGCACCTGGAGTTCAGGCTGGCGTGATAAAAGGTGCAGAGCGCGTGGTCCGGGTAGCTGGTGGCATTAGCTATCCAGAGAAACCGTCTGGTATGGTCCTCGAGAGACAGTCCCTCCTGCTCCAGCAGGAGGAGGAGGTATTCGGGGCGATAGAGGGGATCCATGACACACTACGGAAACAAAAAGACTGTGAAAAAACGGAAAACAAAACGGAGGGAAAACACGCAGTTCTTAAACTTTTTAGGTCGGGTCTTCTGTCACGGCTTACGCTGCTGAAAGGAACACGGAGCCGAGGGATAAACGAAACAAGGATTTATTAAATTAAACATAGGCAAGGTAAGTAGTAAATAACAGGTGGCAAGTGGCAAGTAACAGGTAAACGGGTGGACAAGTTGACAAGTGACTAGTAACGAGTAGACGAGTAGACCCGACAAAACAGAACTGAAAGGACAAGGCATTTATACAAAGGATAATGGGGAAACACAGGTGAAAGGCATGACTAAATTAACAGGGACATGGAACACATGCGGGAATGACTAGACACACCTGGGAACTAATCAAACCACACACACGGAAGACAGAAACTGGGTCACAGGGGCAAAAACACACAAAATGAGTCCAGGTGTGTGACAGATAGCAAAGATAAATTTTCAACAGTTATTAATTCAGCATTCTTAATTTTCACATGATCCTTCAGAAATCATTCTAATATGCTGAGTTGATACTTAACAAAGTTTTTTTTTTTTTCTCATTTCATTTTCATTCATTCATTCATTCATTCATTTATTCATTCACTGTGAAAACCTGTTTTTTGTTTTCACAGATTTTATGTATAGGGAGTTCAAAAGAACAACATCTATTTGAAAGAGAAATAATTAATTTATTAAAATAATAATAATAAAAATAACAAAAATCAGTTAATTAAAAAACTAAACAATAGTGTACATTATTGCAAATAAATATTCATTAAGAAATTTGAATTCATTTTAATTAATAAAAACAGTAATAGTAAATAGTAATAACACTGTTAATGTTAAAAAAATAAAATAAATAAATAACTTGAAACTTATTATTAATATTAATGTAAAAACAGGAAGCATACAAAAAAATCCAATACGGTAACAATGCATAATATTGTGCATCCCTATGTTTGTCTCTTCAGAAATGCTTCATCGCACAACATATTTAACACATAATGCAACTGACCATGTGATAACAAAACAATCATAGTACTAACTAGTAGTCTATTAGTCAGAATGAAGAAAAACATACATTTTTAACAAATGAAAATCCATGACAGATGAATATGAGTGTGGGAATGATGTGGAATTTAAAGAGATGGGAGAGTTCCTTTCACATATGGTAATCTCAAGTGGCTAATACTCTTTTTTTTATTCTCTCTGCTCTGTAGATGTGTGTTAAAAATGTCAAATGGTCATATTATCAAACAGATGCATCAACTTATGTAAATCTGTTCGGGTTTCAATTCATATTAAAGGGTGATTTGCCCAGCTGGACATCTCTTATATGTAGTCTTACCTAAAGTGTGATGTTAAAACGTTCAGCATATTGATCGGTCCGCAGACTCTGAGAGGTGACAGCGAATAGTGTTTATCATCCGGCCTTGCTTGCTCAGCCAGATGGCTGCGGTGACGTGCAGAACACACATCACACACAGGCTCATCACCCGCTCTCTCATTTTCACACACACTTTCTTGCTCACACCCACACACCAACTCCTTGTGCACTTTATGCATACTCCGATGCACTTTCTCAATATGCCAGTTGTCAGTGCAAGTTACTTTGGCAGCATTTTGCCAGCTGCTTACCCATCCGTTGTAGCTTTTATCATTTTTCTCTTCTTGGTTCTCAGTCCGAGGTCACATGTGTCAGACACTTCCCCATTAATCTTAATTCTGTCAGGTTTAATGCTCTGTAATACCTCTCTTCTTTCATGTCCGTCTTTTTCGTTGTTGCTGGAGGGTTGGGCAAAATTCTGAATTTAAAAATTTAAAAATAAAAAAAGTTTGCCTTTCAGTTCATGGGTTAAAATTTGAGCTGAAATCACATGAAATTAAAATGACTGAATTGCAATGCAGATAAATTAAACATGGTCACACAACAAAGGAATTTAATTCGTTATGCAACAAATCAAAAATAATTATATCTGCAAGGTGCACTCAATAATGTTTTGCACAAATTACACTGATATGGTAATGGACTGTGACCTAGCAGCAATGATTAATTTATTTCACGATCAAAAGTGTCTGATAATAGGGCTACTGAGATGAAGCAAATTGTCTCAGATGGTCATGTGATCATTACAGTTTTGACCCTTTGAGGCATTCTGTTCCATGTGAATCGCATCACATGAGAGTTTTATCTATATTAAACAGATATCACAAAAGTGCCATTCACTTCTTTATCTGATGCTTTTTAATGAGAAAAAAATGACTGTGAGCACTTTTAATTCTGACTAATTATTCCTATTTATACCTTGATCTGTAGAATTGAACAATTAACGCAAGTCAAAACATGTAAAAATATTTTGTATTTGATTTAGAAAATAAAACAAACAAGCAAACAAAAAAATTACTTTTTTCTCTCAGAACTGTGACTTAAAGGGATAGTTCACCCAAATTGCAAAATTATGTAATTAAAAACTTACCCTCATGTTGTTCCAAACCCGTAAAACAAAGCAGTTTGTGATATCTGGTTGGCGAACGAATGGTTCGATGTAACCGGATCTTTTAGAACCAGTTCACCAAATCGAACTGAACCATTTTGAAACGGTTCACGTCTACAATACACATTAATCCACAAATGACTTAAGCTGTTAACTTTTTTAATGTGGCTGACACTCCCTCTGAGTTCAAACAAACCAATATCCCGGAGTAATTCATTTACTCAAACAGTACACTGACTGAACTGCTGTGAAGAGAGAACTGAAGATGAACACCGAGCCGAGCCAGATAACGAACAATAGATTGACTCGTTCTCGAGTCAAGAACCGGTTGCATCTGTTTTCGGATCACCAGTAGTTCTTTCGGACAGTTCAATTCAATAAACCGGTTGAAGAAAATGGTTCACCGGTTATTTTGCAGCGACGTAATGGCGTCATTGGTGATGATTGCCCTTGATTCAAGCCTTTGGTTTACCCACGCTCATAACACTAGCACAGAATCAGTTCAAAATCAATCACCAAAAGAATCAATCACTGCCCATTCATGACAGGCTGCTTGGATGGGCAGGGGGTTTTTGCCCAGAATTGAACCATACCACCAAACCAAACTGTATGCTAAGTGTCATTTTGACGATAGTGGTCCTGACAGAAATCCAATTCATTTTCTCAGGTTTATATGTAAAAAGGCTTGTGTTAGTTCCTGTGTTGCTGTGCTTGCCTATAGTTTAGCATGTTGTTGTTTTCTATGTGGAGCGCTTCTTAGCGATCTGGCACCCCAAGATTCAAAAATATAATAAAATATTTATGAAACTGCATTCATGTTGAACCCACATTTCAAGCAGTGCAATCAAACACTGTGACCTGGAAGAACATTCAGATAGAATACTCAACATGATCCTCACCCCAAAACCAGTCGTCTCAGGAGGGTGACCTACTTTTATGCTCTCTTAGTTTTAATAGGGCCTCACAAGCTGTCAACCCGCTTTTTCATCGCAAA
>NC_081783.1:11509561-11516487 GCF_963082965.1 Carassius carassius | reverse complement strand
CTGCTTCTATTGAGTCGAGTTCAGCACAACCCTGCCATCACCACACAGACGTGGGAGTGACACTGCACTCCAGCCTCCCTGTGTTGCCTCTCTACAGGCTCGCTGGGCATAGGCAATGCCGTCTGGATGCTGTGATATTCTCGTTCACCTTCAGAGCCAAGGAGAGAGAGAAAGGTGCAACAACATATGGACTACTGTTCTAAGAATAAAGCAGTGACAAAATGGAGACGGTGATCCATTGCACTCATATACAACGGTATGTAACCATTTGGAAATTATGCAAAGCCGATGGGATAGCAGGTGCGGTATTATAATGCTATACAATTAACAGCTGCAATATACAATTCACAACAATACTATACGGTGTTCATTTATTTTCATTAACAGCAAGAAGAATGAATGATTGCCTCATGCTCAGGTACATCACAACCTCCACATAACAAAATGCCCATGCAACTGAGTATATAGCTGAGCTCAGTAGTTTCTCAAGTATATTTAACAAAATGGAACAACACTTTACTCCATATAATCACATTTTGTATAATAATCCCAATATCAATTTTTCACTTTCATGACAGTATTGTTTTGGAAGCAAACTGTAAAAACAAACATTGGCACATATCCTTACTGAGGCAAAGGTCACTTCTTGAATCATTATCCAAAATTTGCTCTAATGTGTGAACAAAATGCTATCCAAATATGTGCTTAATGCTGTAGACACTGTGTTTAATCTTACAAAAAGTGGTACAGTGTTGCATGTGGACCAGCATGAAATGGAAGTAAACACAGCCGCGGACACCCACAAAAGTGTCTTTGGTGTATGTTGTAATTCTGCTGCAACTCCCCTGTCCCCACTTTCAACTATGAGAACTAAATAAAAATAAAATAAAAAAAGCCATGAATGGCGGAAGCATCGACATAAAAGGGGGAAAAGGAGAAACATCCTGTGTGCAAGCCTGTGCATCATCCTAGAGCAGAAAATCCCACCTTGGTTTCTTCATGAATGATTTCCAGCTCACCATTTCTACAAAATAATGTATTACACTCGAAGGAGAACTTGGGCTGCATAAGAGGATGGATCTTTTGAGAGGTGTTTGTTTACATCCTGTGAGAAGAGAAAACCCACAAGTTACAGGCAGCGGATCAGAGAGCAAAAGAGGGAACTGTGAAAATACTGAGAGAGAAAGTGAGAAAACAGTCAGTGAGGGATACGGAGTTCAGGAAAAATGGCCAGTGCGTGGGAATGTGTGACAGATCTGTATGTGCCACACTAAATAGGACATGTGAATGATGGTGGAAAAAGGAAACTACAAGACTTAAGGGCAACATCATAACTTTCCCCAGCACCCTAGTGCAAAGCATATTGTGGTTTCCCACCAGTGTTGATGAAGCTACTTTGAAACTGTAGCTGATGTAGACTGATGCTACTTAATTACACAAAACACCTAACTGAAATCATTTGTTATCCAGCCAAAATATCTGTGACTTGGCCACGTCACCATCCTACACACGCTTTGGCCCATCCTCAAAGAAAAGTTGGGAAAGTGATTTTGTTTAAAAAAATAAATAAAAAAATTAAAAAAAAAAGAAAGAAAGAAAAAAACACTACTTCCAATATTGACTCTGTAGTTACCATAGATATAATACTGTTCACAGCTGCTCAAGCCTAAGGACCTGAATCCTAATTATTGCAAGGAGCATTACATTTCTGACACATGCACTGAGCAGCTGATCAATCACAACAGACTGGGCAAGCTGATAAATCAGAGCGAAGTGTGCTTTTCGAAAAAAGGTGGGCTTTTAAAAATACGGAAAGAAAGCGTTTCAGACCTAAGTTGAAATGAGGTGCTGTTGCAATTTACAGTACAAGTAACAATATTTAGTTTTTAGATTTAAATCAATGGATTCTAGCATTATGAACCTCCAAATGAACACAATATGTGGACTTAAAATTAACCAATAGATTGTTCCTTAGTTCACAAGAGCTATGCAGGTGAACGTGTTCACTAAAACCAATCCAAACGCTATATGAAAAAATGGACTGTCTAGAGTGAATTTGATTATTGCTTCAACTCACTTTGCTGTAAAGCTGCGGGTGTAATAAAATGTGAAAAAGTAAAGTGATTAAGTAGCATTTTGTAGTCAAAATAATAGGCTGTTAAGGAAAAAGCTACAGTACACTACTTTCATAGTGGGTGAAAAACTGAAAGAAAAATTAAATTAGGTTATTAGCTTCATCCCACCACTGATTTCCAGCAGTTTCCTCTGTCTGAGCACTTCACAAAGCCATGTCTCCAGTCCAGCACTGCCCTGTTCTCCAGCGGAGGTCAACAGCCACACCCACCTGTATCTTAACATCACATCTCAGCCTCACTGCAGCCCAGTAACAGGCCAGCACTGTCCTTCTCTAAAACCCAGCAGCCCTCAGGCTTTCTCTCTCTGTCCATCTCTATTTTCTTACTCTTTACATCTCCTTCAGAGAGAAGCTAAATATGTCAAGAAGAACCAGAATACAAATAAAGCTGAGACTGAGATATAGAAACAGGACAACATGGTAACAGACAGCAAATGCAGGAGGACTAGAGAAACCGTGGAGCGAAAGATTGAATGAGAATTGGGACTGAGGTGCAGGCGGAAAAGAAGGATAATCGAAGAGAGATGGGAATGGGAGAGTGGAGGCCAGAGCTGATATCCTCCAGTGCAGTCAGCAAGCAAACAGACAGGACAGACATTAACACCTGGTAGGCTGCGGCTTTACTAAAGCCTCTTAGCAAAGCGTGCGTTTAGCTTCCTGAGTATTTCCAGTGCATCTGCATAACAGAGGAGCTCAACCCTAACAAACTGCTGCAAACCCACCCTGCAAGGTGAGGCAGGCCTGCAGCCAGGATGTGTCATTACAGCCTGCTAAGTGTTAGTTTGGTTGAGAAAGCGGGTAATTATCTCATTGCCACAATAGCGCTGCCTGGAACAAAGAAAACACACAATGTGCTTTATATATTAGGGTGTGTTTACACTTGTAGTTTTCTCGGTTGTTTTGGTCCGGACCACAAAACTAAATGTTAAAAATTAGGCCAAGTTCATTTAGCCTTCACTCTGTAATATTTAAAAACGGACCAAAAGATACAAAACAAAGCCAAAGTTAGTTAGAAAGAAACTCTCAAAACACTCCTTTTGTTTTAAGGTCAACTAATACTTAAGGCCAGATTTACTAAACAGGGCAAATAAGCGTTAGAGTGCAATTCCTAAAAAAGAAAAAAGCATTCTGCAGGTGATTAACTGACAATTTGAAAATCGCATTGCGTGATTAATTTTAATACTCTCCTTCCATGAATTTTGTGTCTGAAAAGGAAACTCCTACAGATGCATATTCAGTAAGGTCAGGCACTAAAAATAACTTGTGTCCACACCTTTTCAGAGCTAATATTTCATTGCGTGCATTTAATAAATCCTAAAAAGTATTATTTTAACGCCAAAAGATGGTTTGCGCAGGTGCAAGCTGTTAATAAATCTGGCCCTTAGTATTAACTGGCATTCAATTTCTGAATAACAGGCATAAATCTTGAATAACAGGCATGAATAAATTGTTCAAAATGAGACAATGTATTAAGAAAGTAAACAGGGTTCATTCTGATTGCACGCTTGATCTAAAGTCTTCAAAAAACATCCTCACATCTCACAGGGATCAGAGGAAAAAATCAAGAAGGTCACAACAAATCAGTATGCAGACGGAGGAAATCGTTTCAACTATTTAAAAAAACAATCAGCTACTAAAAATGAGTGAATGTCAAGAGAAAAAAAGGAAGTTACTCTCTCTCTCTCTCTCTCTCTCTCTCTCTCTCTCTCTCTCTCTATATATATATATATATATATATATATATATATATATATATATATATAAAAATCTGTAACATAGTCCTTCTTATCAACTCAAAAAAATGTGTCAACTGCTTTCACATAAGCTTCATGCAAATGTTTATCACTTTCCACAACAATAAGACCAGAAAAATATGTAAAGATAATAACCATTTTGATGTAATTTAGCATTTTTAGCTTTCATATAAATTAATGAAATATACAAACATACACATAACAGAGGCCAGGGCCACACAATATTGTACACATAGAATGGGGGTAAGCTAGACCCTACCTGACACCATCTGTAAAGAATTGTATCTCTGACATCAAATCAGTATGCAAAACAAGAAAACTTGTTTTCACCTAATTCAAAACAACTTACAAACTTAATCTAAATGCCTGATGAAGAGATAAGTTCTGATAAACCATGTACTATGAGATAATTCCATCAATGAATTATAAATAATAAAAGTTCCACTCACCAACACAAACTTTCACGTTACACACACATACACATACACACACATACACACACACACACTCACAAGGGCACATTATTCATACTGTGACAAATCTCTCTGTGTCTTTCTTCACAACTATTTGGTCTGTTTTCCCCACCATTTTTAAAGAAAAGAGAAAGGCATCAAAGGACAGCAAGTGGTCGACTGCAGCACAGAGGAGCTCAGACTGGCGGCCACAGATACAGCTAAGGTTAATAGATTGTGGATTTACCAAAATGAAAAGAATATCATATTTACAGGCTACAGCTGTTTGCCGAGCACTCAACAAAGGTTTAAATGGTCACGTCGCCGCTGTGCTGACAGCGTTCAAAACGCAGTGTGTGTGCAAGGGGTAGGGGGTGATGTGGCAGACAAATCTCTGTGACTGGGTGACCGAGCAGAGCAGGGCACATAAATAGCCCGTATTAAAGACTCCAGAGGGAGAGGCGGCGGCTCTCCCGGTCTTCAGCAGAAAGCTAAAAATGATCATTACAATCATTAAAGTGAATTGACAGGCGGCCACAGAGAGAGGCAGGCACTGAATTCCATCCAGCATCTCTGGGATTAGACTGGCGCAGAGTCCTTGTCAGTAATTCTTCAAGACAAATAGCATGGCTCCCCAGACACCACCCCCTGCAAGTCGGCAGGCATGCAGCACTAATTAGCAGGGGAGGTGTGAAGGAGAAATCATTACTTTATCCACACAGAGTTCACCCCGCAGTCCCTCGTTCCAACGCAGCAGTGAGCGGAGAAGATGAGAGCAAGAAGTCAAAATGGAGGGTAAAAGGCACTAGAAGACGTCAGCGGAAGGGTGGAGTGAGAGAAAGGATGACCGAAGAAAGTGTGGATTAGTGCCTAGTAATTGCAGATTGATGGTGGAAGCCTGTGGGATGTGCCAGACACTTTTTTTGCATACTTGAGTCCTCTCTCTCTATTTCTCCCTGAGAGCTCGGCTTTGTCCCCAGCAGTATGATTCATGAGACTGTTGCTTTTCTCCTGACCCTGGCAGCCCTGCAGCACAAACCATCAGGTACAACTCAAAACAGTTGCACCCTTCAAGATTAATGAGCGAACCCAGTACAGGGCAGAGATGTGGTGCTCTCGCACTCTCTCCTCTGCTATCACACACAAACACACTCCCTCCCTCTCTCTTCAAAGCCGCTTTCATCTTTAAGTGAGAGAGGCCAACCATGCAACCCACACAAGCTCATCAGGGTCATAGCTTTATGCAGGGAGACACTGATCAACAAGAAAGAGACAAAAAAGAGGAGGTGGAGGAGAGCGAAAAAAAAAGTGTTGGTGTTGATTTACCTAAACGCTTGCCATTCATGTCTGGACACAAATCCCTGCAGGCATACATGGGGAGCCTACATACTAACCAAATAGGATTTAGCCTCGATGGTCTCGCTGAGTGGAGACATTCTCCAGGCTCCATGCTCCTCAACTGCTACAGCTCTCGGAGCGTGCTAAATATTTCAGTGAAACTCAGATTGCGTGCAGGGTTTTAAATGTGTGATCTTTATTTCATGGGGACAGAATGCCTTAAAACTCCTACAAGCAGCCCTGTTGCATGCCCGCCATTTCTGTACTGCACTTTGGCTAAGCGGCACTTAAGAACACAAGTTTGAGCTGCATGCCCCTGCAGCTGTGCCATCCACCTTTACTTTTCTTAAAAGCGACACAGACAACAGCAAAACAAAGACAGCAGATAGCTGTTATAGTACAGGAACTGTTATAAGAATGTTTATTACAACTCATTTTCACCCTTAGAAATGTTTGTATAATTGTTAAATATTCTCCAGATTTACTTTTGAATCTTTCGACTGCATCACAAACCACACAAATCAACTTTTTTCACCCATTGAACAATCTTTCTACTTGCCATCCCTCCAATGCCCTTAAAAACACATAACAAAAACTGATAGCGGCAAGGGCCACACGCAGAACTCCACCATGCTAGCCTGAGTTTGGCAGCTGTGTGCACAGGAGAGAGAGCACAGTATGTTATCTGTCCAAAAAGAGTCCTTTCAGCATGTATTCATAAAGGTTCTGTAATGGCATCCTCCGGGAGAACTATTCTTTCCATAGAGTCAGAGAATGAAAGAGAGGAAAAAAGAGCGAGAAGAGGGAGTGATGACTTCATCATGAGCAGAATAGAAATGATGCCCCATTGGGGTCTATTAGGGAGTCTTTACATACAATAGAGGACAGTGGGACTGTGAGGTAGGAGATGCAGTAAAGCCCAGACTTAGTGTTACTAGGGGATCAGTAATGAGAAACATCCCACATGCAAGTCTGATATCTGGATCTCACTTTTCTTAAAATAGTGCAAAAATAAATAAATAAATAATTAAAATTATATATATATATATATATATATATATACAGTATAAAAAGCAATAAAAATTAGGTTTACCCTAACTTAGCACGATGCACTCAAAAGAAAGATTAAAATGATGCAAAACATCCCTAAATGGTGCAATTCAAATTCAGTGTAACTCAACTGTGAGTATTAAAGGGTGGGCTCTTCTATTATTAAAAAAGCTAGCTACTGAAAATAAATGAATACAT